>NC_133233.1:5663491-5963491 GCF_040436345.1 Pagrus major
ACCTGATTTTCCATCAGCATGGGAGGGAGGAGATAATAACTACATTTTCATTTTTGGGTGAACTTGAAGTAGGTTAGGTGGAGGGTAAGGGATATTCTTGCATTAAAGATTTGATAAAATTATGCTTATCACTTTTAGGAGAGAAGGAGAGGTGTAAACCATGTTTATCTTTCTTTGGTATACATGATTATACATGAACAGTATGTCCTTTTGTGCTGTAAAGAACTTTTTCAAATTATTATTTTTCTTGAATTACAAATGACTAAAATGGGCACAGTACAATGGAGAATGAATGTAAAAACTGTTTTGTGTTTAGTGTTCCTGCTGGTGTCTGGTTTGTGACTTGCCACCACATGGTGTCTCTGTGGTGCAGTCTAGAAAGGTGTGAAGCAAGAACTGCAACTGAAGCCTCCTTCATCACCATTCAGAGGCTGTCCATCAAACAGAACATAAGGGGTTAGGGTGGATAAAATATAAAAACTTTATGTGCTTATCGTCAGCTGTGACTAAATACAAGGCAGGGGATAGTGGCGCTTTGTTCTGGACTCTCGAGTGTGATTTGGAAATGGGATCCAGTTTCCCAGCCTGGCAGAAAACAGGTGCTCGCGCCAGTTGTTCTTTTGTCCCATTACGCTTCTTGCGCCTTGAAAGTGGAGCTAGCACCTGTTAACATTCCTCAGTGGTTGTCAAAGAAACAGAAATGCAGGAGAAAAAGGAAGAAACGCTGTGGTGAAATACAAACGATCCACGCAGGAGATGAGAAAATGACTGACATTCCACAAATTCAATTGAAGACAAACTATTATAAAAGTTCAGTTCCTTCTTTGTACATACATATTACCATATTAACTGAAACATTCTATTCTTGGTCTTGATTGCCTTGCCTTAGTAAATCACTGCAATCCTATCAGTTTGCACAGTTCGCTGCAGTTTTACAGGAAAACCAGAGTATAAAAAATTAAAAAATAGATTTTAAATGTCTCCACTAAGTAAATATCTCAGTGGCCTGCATTGTTATTTGAGGGTGTATGGTGGGGTGGATCCCGGGTGTTGCTCCACTCTGCTCTGGCCACAGCTGTGCAAAGCTGTCGGGAGGCTCTGATGTCATGTATAATAGGAGTCCACAGGGATGGAGGGATGAGGGAAGAGTGAGGGGCCGAAACCAGATCCCTGCCCTGCGCTGTGCTTTGCTTTGCTTTGCTGCTCAAAACTGTAGCCGAAGGTTAATGTGGAGCCACCTGCTGCATGCATACATCTGATACTGTCGCACAAGCAGAAAGAGAATAAATTGTGAACGGACAGTGTTTCTTTGTTGTTTTCGTTATATTTTACATACGGTGACTGTCAATTTAATTTAAACAAATTAGCCATGCAGGATTGTGTGTTAGTACGTATGCATGTGTGAGTGCAGGAGGAAGCATGAGGAAGGAAGGAGGCTGACAGTTATGGTGACTTAATACCACTTGATATTTCATGGCTGGGGGAATGTGGCGGCACTCCCTGCTTTATGGAGCTGGCCTGGATTATTTAGTTCGATGGAGTCCTGCCCAGAGGAACAGCTGAATGATGTCATGCAGCACACACACACACACACACACACACACAGACACACACACACACAGCATTTTCTGTTGATTCGCGCAATCAAGTTGTGGACGTGCAGTTGAGGTGTTGTTCTAGTTTGCTCTGCAGTTTTTGAATCGTTTGAGGGTTTTAAAGAGTGGGATGCTGGGTAATTGGGAAGGTGAGCAGAGAGTAGGTGGGTGGGGTTTGCTAATAAGAGCCTGGGTTGATTTCACAGAGGGTGGGGGGGCACACTTGGGAGCAGATGTGTGTTTGGAGAGCGAGATGAGAGATTGAGGTGGGTGTTTTCAGGGGGCTCTGGGTTTGCCGGTAAGCTGACCTCACGGGGCATATGGCCGTGCAGATGTGTGTGTTGTGTGCTCACATGCATGTTTGTTTGTGCCTGCATGTTCCGTCTGCACAAATCAATGTCTGGCTTCACTCTTAATGGATAGAATCAGGTTCTCCCCTCCTCCCTGACGCTCACAGAGGAGCGTGTTAGCATGCAAGGCCCTCTCTTCTCTCCTCCATATAAGAACCTAAATATGGAAACAGTGATTGGAAATTGTTTAGACAACCTGAAATGGTTTATCCTGGGGCTGTGCACAGCTCGCAGATCAAAGCAGAGGAAACATGAATCATAGAGAGTTTCTGTACGGAAACAAACCCTTCGCCTTTCTTCCTTCTGACATACACACTGGCACAAATAAGAATGTTAAGGAAAACAAAGAGAAAGAGGCAAAGACATGAGAAAAAGAGAAGAGTTCAGTTGTACTGACTTCTTCGTTTGATCACACTGTACTTGACATCATGTTGCCTGCGACTAAATAGTCTCACACTAAAGAGCCACCCAGAGAGAATCCTGAAACAACCAGGAGGAGAGTCTCAAGAGACAAAGCTCTTCAGAGATCACCCTTCTTTCTTGTAAACTCTCCATCTTTCCTTCTTTTCTTCCTCTGCTCATCCCTCTCTTCCCCTCCTATCCATAAAGATCAGCTCAACGGCTCTCCTGGGGGAGCAGTATCTATCACAGGTTCTGCCTCCTCGGCTCAGCAATAACTGATCCACTGTCTAAAGAGCATCACTCTCCTCCAGCCAGCTCCGTTTACTCTCTCCGGGGACAGGCCAGGCGCACAGTGCAGATTGAAAACTGCCAAATGACAGCGTGGAGTCCTTGCAGACAGTCCACACTGGCCAAACTTGAACCTTTTTTTTCTGTCTGACAAACTAAATGCTTCCTTCCCTCTCTTAAAGGGCTTTGATTAGGATTTTTAAGTCTTTTTCCTCACTTATGTCTCACCCTCACCCTCTCTCACAGTAGAGATGTGGTCCCATGCAGAGGTTCCCAAGCCTGTGGTCAGTCTTTCTGATCTCTCAGTTTGATCAGCCGCACTACTCATCATTAAGAGTAAAGTAAAAGGGGGCCAGACTCTTCCCACTTCTGGCCTTTCTGATGGGCCCTCTACATTCCCTTCACTCCTCTCCTCTCACCAGATGGACAGAAGCAGCTGACTCACTCGTTTCAGGGAAGTGAAGCAGTGTTGAAATCATCTTGATGGACAGAGCAGTCCAGTAAACACAGCAGGGATGGCGTCAGACATCGTACGCATCACTCGGCTGACAGAGGTGCGAGGTGATGTCAGCACGTGATGAAATCATTATTCCGGCACATCTTCCAGCCGGTGATGTCAGCACGGCCCTGGCATGACTAAGTGCTGTGTAGCTATGTCCCCTTTATTACTGAAAATGAGGTGAAACATGGCATGATGTAAATACCTTGCTTGTGTTTTATCCATTACACATAGCAAGTTCTCACCATCAATTTGATTTGCTCAATTTGGTTTAATCAGAGTGGAAACACCATGGAAACCCTCAAACTATGATGATGACAGTTTTTCAGTTTGTCATGAACACAATCTTTTCCTAAACACAGCCACAGTCCTGGTGTAGATGAGTAGTCTGTAGTAGAGTAGTTTTGAGGTTAAACTGAAATCTGAGACTCTGCAGTTTGAATTAATATCACTTGAATAAACTGTCAGACTTAAATGGATGATATGTCATTTTTTGGCACTAAGAAAAAGTGTTTGCAGACTGTTGTGTGGAGGGCGGGCAGAGCAGGGAGGCTGTAGCGCCCAGCTCAGCCTCTCAGAGCCAGCCAGCTCTGGAGGAGAGAGTTGGGTGCAGAGCCAGACCTTCTGGAGGAATAAACACCCGGAGTCATAGCAGGTTCTGCTCTGATCCAGAGGGGGTGGGTGGAAAATGATACAAGCATCCTAAAAAAAAAACACACATTACAAAGATGCCTCAGCTAGCTTACCAGTTGCCTGCAGCTGCACTTCCACAAACGTATGTGTGCATGAAGACAATCACCTAACTGGTACAGGAGTTAACTCCAACAGTGTATTAATCTGTTTGGGAAGAGGGTTTACTCAAGATACCAAACTTTTAAAAAAATGTTGTTGTCTATTGCAGAATCCCCCAAGGATGGTATATTTTGTTGAAGAAAATGTAAAGTTGTCAGGACATAAAACCAGTGAAATGTCGATCTTCAGATGATTGATTAAAATTCAGATGCAATATATTACAATGGCATAGCTAAAAAAAAAAAAAAGTTAAAACAGAAAAAAAAATTAATCAAATGGTGACCTTAAAATCAAGGACAAATCGAATTGTGGATTTGGAGATTTGTGAAACCCTTACTGCTGAGACTCAGATTTCACCAGGCACGGCTGCCACGCAGCTCCCAGAGTTGAGCACGGCCACTTTAGGCGATGCTTGTGATTTTAGCAGATGTGCTGCAGCTCTCTGCTCTACTTGAAATATGTGCCAGTCTATTTTTGATGGAAGCCGCATCAAGCTGCACAGAGCAGATCAAGCCGGGCAGGAAGTCAAACACAGGAACAGCAGAGCATCCAGTAAACTTTCAAAATAGAACAACCTGTGTATTATCCCAATCGTATATCAAAATGATACCATTTACCTATATGTAACCTACTTATCTCAGGTAGAAGTACAAAAATAAAAGAAGAATGACTAAATAAACAAAATCAGGCCGAAAAAATGGTCCATTTCTAAATGTTTCCCAGTAGGGTATGAAACCCTAAAAAATAGTTGCAGACATGACATCATTAAGCCATGCCCATTGGAATCAAGGCATTAGGATTTAATTTTGGTAATGGTACCTTCAGCTGGTAAAAAACTTCAAGACGGCATTCCCTGAAAAATAGACAGAATAAAATAAATTGTTTAATGGCACACATCATCGATCATAACTACAGTACTCATTTTCCTAGTATCAAATGCTTGAAGCAACATCTTCCTGGGAAGCTGAAATAAATCAAACATGGCTTCTTCTGTGTGAATCAGGTGAGCAGGTGAACAGTACACCCTCTCTTCATACTGACTGCTGAAGGCAGGTTGCACCTCTCAGACGAGGCCTCTCTGTGATCTGCACCTCAGACCATATCATGTGTCGTTTTAAATATACCTCTGCGGATGGTTCATTTCATGGTCACTTGAACATACAAGGCATGCAGGATTTAGCGCCTGATTGTGTCACTTCCCGTGTTGCTCAAGTGAAGCAGTTTGAGCTCTAACCGGCTTAGCGTGGAGAAGAATTTCTCCTTTGTGTCCTCGCGGCTGGCGGCTCGATGTGGCTGAGCCTCAAGGAGTCTTGGCCCTGACCCTGGGCAGGTGCGCAGAATGCTACCTCACCCACAACCCCCCCCCCACCACCCCTACACTCACACACTTATTTACACACCTACAACACACACATACTGTACATACTCAGAGAGGTTCTCAGGTTCCCCTGAAATAAGAGACTGGCTAAAGATCTATCAACAGAAAAATCATGAGGTAATGACATACTTAACTCCCTGGTGTGTGTGTGTGTACTAGCACGTGTGTGTGTGCGTGTGTGTGTGTGTGTGTGTGTGTGTGCTCCCTCATGTTCGCATGTTCACAAAATGCAGCCAGGGCAGCACCCCCCCAATACTTCCTCAGCCACTCGGCAACTTTTGCCTCGCCTCATTTGCTTCATGGTGAAGGGGCTGATTAAATATTTAAAGTATGGAGTACTTTCTCCTGGCATCAGGTGTAACTCACTCCTGTAATCTCACATAGCCTGGTGCACGGCACAGTAATTATAGTCGAGTTAACGGAGAGAGGTCTACGGCAGGCGAGCCTTTGTTGTTTATGTCTGCTTACAAGTTTATAGACCTGTTTTCTCTTTCACTTGCTCCTGTGTGCAGGCATGTGGCCTTTCTGCATCTGTGCTCGTAAGTGTTATATTTTTCTGTTCCGAAATGCAAAAGGACAAATAAAGGTTTCGAGAACATGATGAAACCATTGGATTCACCCTAACTGCTATTATGTGAAAAACCAAGGCACCCTTTATTAAGGGTTTATAAATGATAGCTATGGCTTTGTTGATGGTTAAATAATTTACTAATGCCCTATACATCGGTTACAAGCTATTCACAACAGGCCTTGCCTTGTACTCACGCAGGGAGCATCATTGAAATGCTCTATCTGTCTGACCCTTTGCGTGTCCTGTCAGACTCTGTCCAGGCTAAAAAATTGACCCCCCAGGGAGAAGATATTCAGAACCTCAGTTTTCAGTTTCAGAGTATGTGTTCTGTTATTGTGGTGTATTTGAGTTTGTACATTGACTGAATGGATGTTACATTGTCTATATTAAGAGGGACACCAACCGACAATTAAGGTCCCTGTAATCATGGAACAGGGAGACAAAAACAGCTGTTGACAATGATTTAATTAAAATCCAGGAGGATTCTGTGAAGAGCAGTTACGTTTCCCTGTCGCATCATTTTTGTCCTGTTTTCAGAAAAAATGACCTGTTGCCTCAGTACCAGCCTTGATACCTGTAACATGTGTAATAGAAACTTAGATTAAAAGTAGGTAAGTAAATAAGCAAGTAGATAGTCCATAAAAGTAAAGATAGTACAAAGCAATCAACCTGCCATCAACCATGTACCATCTGCTTCCTGTTTACACCAGTGCACATACCCAATGTATGTGAATGGCCATGGATATGCCTTTTCAGGTGTGTTGTATGGATGGAGATTATTTCTGAAACGGCACTAAAAACACTTGCCTGGAAGGAAATCGAGTCACTTTTTTGTTGTAAAACAATATTTTTCAAAACTGATAGGACAAGGTGAGCTAGCTCACTTTATGAAAATGAAAGTAACGTTAGCTTGTTGTCTTCTGATGGTCTAGGAACAAGCTTAAAGACAACACGAGAGTCCTGGTGGAGGCAGATCATTTTCAATAGAGATTTTTAATAACCTAGCAACCCATATGTTGTCCTTTTTAATGGTTCATATATGATCAATAAACCATTCGTGAATTATTTATGGATCATTAATAAAACCATTAGTAACATTTAAAAGTTTTATAAAGAAGATGATGGACACACATTTACACTCAGCTCACATACGGCAATGAATTACAAGCCTTGGTTCTACCAGCTGTTTGACTATAGATGGCCCTATTTCTGCCCAGAACACAGGCAACTGTGACTACCAGATCTGGCTTCTAGGTTTGGCCCACCTCTGGACTGTAATTCATTGTTGGTGTATTCATGTGGGCTCAGTGTAAGTGGCTGTGTTGTCACTGGGCAAGACCAACTTTGTGTTTTGTGGGATATTATGGGTGCTAACAGTAAAGCTACTTCTCTAGAAAAGTTTTCACCTGACAGTTAAAAGACACTGGTAGTTTTTTTTTCTGCAGGAAATGAACAAACACAAAATGTTGAAAAAAATAATTGAGAAAATCCTATAATCCAATAGAAAAAGTATGAAAGACTTAAGGCCCAGGTGAGATGCACCACTACATAAAAAGCACTTTTACCAAATGCTATGCTGTGTTGTGAAGGCTCGTGGACAGCCTCCTTTAATCTGTGAAAACAATACACTTTCAACTGTGAAGCACAACCTAAGAGCCTTTAGAAGAAGAACAATAGATGGCAGTGTTATTCACCTCCAAATGTCTGCGCCAAGCTCTGCTGAACAGACAATTCAGGAGCTGTGAGAAAGTCACAGTGGGCGGCTGGTGGAACATCAAAGCATACAGTCACAAAGATACAGTGAAGAGGATATATGCCTAAATGTCTGCTTTGTACGTGGAGTGAATTGTGACTTTAATCCATTTAGGTGCGTACCTCCTCCAAAAAGGATCCCTTGAATGTAAGATGAGTAATAAAGCAAAAGGAGCCACATCCATGCTTTACCTTAATCCCACACACTCTCATTTTTGTCACTAATCTGACAGATTTACACCCTTTTATTACCTGAATGTGCCGCCCTCTACATATTTCACCTCATGGAGAATCCTATTTGAAAATGTATAAGTTGGAGGAGCATTTCTTCATGGTTTCTGAGAACGTGTTATCTCAGACAACAGCGAAATAGACTGTGTGGAAAAAGGTGAAACGCTTCCTCGAGTAACAGCAAAGGACTTTTAACTCTAAGATCCTACCAGCTGTTGAGCTGCAATTCTAAATAAAGTTTCTTGGATACATTTATTATACCATCAGGATTTGAAATACAAGCCCCATAATTATCCTTCAGAGGGACTAATGTTGTAAGTTTAGGTACGATGACAGTAATAACCTGCTAAGGCATGAGCCTTACTGACTTTATACTCATGAGGAGCAGAATAAGGGAGAGTGACAAAGTGTGATTAGTCATGTTGTGTTCATAACCCTACTCCTGCTTTAAATATTACTTTATTTCCATTACAAGATGAAGAGGGTCCCTGTCTTGCTCTCCGCTGACCTTGTTCTGCAAACTGCTTTGTTAATCTGTACTGTTGCCAAGGATATTTATGAGTTTTTGGCTAGTGATTCAGTCAAATAAACAAACTTCCTCACTGTTTCCACAGCAGGGAGAGTGCTGCTCCACAGTGTACTGTAATGATCAATGATAGTTTCAACTCCTGACTAACTGCAAGGCCCCGTCGTGGTGAGAGGTGCTGCGAGGCTCTGCTCAAACAGCTCGTGTGGTCGCATTTGGAATCAGTCTAATACCTTACATGTGTCTGCGAGGGTGTGAATTCACAAACTCTGATTCTCGTTGGCCTGTCTGCCGTAGCTTTTATCATGTGGATTGATGAACTGATTTTAAGGGAATGAATCTGTCGAGCTCTGGCGCTTCGGTGATGTAAGTGTTTGACTCCGGTTCTTTCCAGCGGGAACAATGAAGAAGCTCTCCTTCAGCGTTTTACTTTCACCCTCACTTTCTACATCACCTCAAATGCCCTCTGAGTTGAATTTTTCACATGTGCTTCAGAGAGATGATAGAAAATCTCCCAGGTTGTATTGAGTGGGCGGAGGTGAGTTTTCGTGAAACGGCTGTGTGAGAGGTGCTTGTTTTCCCACAAGTCTTCAGGGGATTCCCCTCTCCTCTCTCTGCTGTAAACCAGCATCACCGCATCGCTGATGGACGTCTCTGTTTGGCAGGTGCTCATATACTTGGCGCCTACTGTTGCCCACAGCGATGAGGCTGTCAGGGCAGAATGCTTCCAAGAGTGCAGGGGAACATTATATTTCACATTATCTCAGAACAATAGGCCATTTCCTGCTTGCTGCAGGCCAGAGAGGCTGAGCAGGGGCTGCCAAGCTCCAGGAAGAGAGCATGGGCCTCAGGAGAGGTTGGCGTCTAAAGGGGGAACTGTATGAAGTTGATGAATTGTTAGGTAGGTGGTTCCAGAGTGGGTGCGAGGTAACTAACCTGCCAGTTAGTGTGAGCAAGAACAGTCACGGTGAGTATTTTAGGTTTGAACTGAAACACTTGTCCAAAACTTTACGGCCAGTTTGATTTTTTTCCTCTTTAGCCATGCTAGCAACATGGCTCCATGGATAGCGCTGTCAGTCTGTCAGTAGATCAGCCTGTCAGTCTAAAACTTAGGTACAGACTGTATGTAAATGTCTATCACATAACTATTAATGCGCTACCAGCAGGTCAAGTTTTCACTCATCCACTGAAATATCTATTTTCTAGCTGTATCACTGTGCAGAAGGAAGCGTGCATCTCCGAGCTAACAAAGCTAACTGAGGTGATGATGATACGGTGATGGTGTCATGACTCTGTCTGTTTGTGGTTTAATATTGTCATGATTCAGTGTCTGTTTTGGTTTGATTGTCATGATTCAGTGTTTTGTTTATTATTGTCATGATTCTGTGTCTGTTTGGTTTAGTTCCTGTTTTATTTTGAAATTGTTCCCTTGTGTGTCACAGTCTTCTTGTCACTTCCTCCTGTGTTTCTCTACTGATTCCCTCACCTGTCCGTGCTTACTCCACCTGTACCTCGTCTTGTCATTAGTGTCTGTGTATATAGCCTTTGTTCTCCCTCATGTCTTTGTCTGATCGTTCCTCCGTTCCTTTCCTTTTCGTTCCCCTCCATGATCCATGTGCTCCATGCCTAGTAAGTCGATGTCCCGCTCCTGTTCATGTGCCTTTGTTAAGTTAGCCTTCGTGTTTGTTTGTAGCTTGTGTTAGCCTGTTAGTCTTCCCTCGTGTTTGCCTCCCAACTTGGTCCTCAGTGTTTCCTCGTGTCTCCAGGTCCTCATGTTCCCAGTCTTGGTATGTTTTGTAGCTTTGTTTCTGTTTATTTTGTACTTTGCTTTTGTTTAAACTTTGCTTAGCCTTTTGTTTTGTCTAGTGAGTTCCCCGTGTTTTTCTCTGTTGGTTTTTTTTGCATTCAGCTTATATTAAAGAAGCTCGCTTTTTGTTTCCCCTATTCTGCCTCCTGTGTGTGTCTGCATCTGGGTCCTCTCCCCTTTAATATATATCCCGTTAAAAAACCCTGACAGAACGATCAGACCCGTATGGACCCAGCAGACATTGCTGCACTTGAAGGCATCATCGACTCATGGTCTGCTTATCTTGCTGGCAGGGTAGAGCTTGAGGATGCGCTTCAGGTTCTTTTAGATTTTGAGGAAGAACTGTTAGATAGGCCCTCATTTTGGGAGAGTCAGGGGACTGTAGGAGTAGTAGCTGAGGCAAAGAGACTGAAGGGGCTTATGGAGGAGTGGCAGGGCAGTGACCCCTATTTAGTCGCCTGCCAGCTGCCTGTGAGCATCTCGTCAGCCCCGGGGCTAGCTAGCCGTCAGCCAGCTAGCCTCCTGTCCACTGCAGGATCTGGCGGTGGTTCTCAGTCTTCGGCCCTGCCGGCGCCTGACCCTATCCCTCGGCCGGAGGTCCGACCGAGTCCTGTCCCTGCCTCAGCCTCAACCCCAGACAAGCCCCCAGTGGATCCATTCTGGGGAACCCGCCTGGCATACAAGATGCCTCCCCGGAGAAGGCGACGTTCTCAGCAGCGTCGTGGCTCCCAGTCGGTGGCCCGGTCGACACCAGCCAGTGGCTCCCAGTCGGCGGCCCGGTCGACACCAGCCAGTGGCTCCCAGTCGGCGGCCCGGTCGACACCAGCCAGTGGCTCCCAGTCGGCGGCCCGGTCGACACCAGCCAGTGGCTCCCAGTCGGCGGCCCGGTCGACACCAGCCAGTGGCTCCCAGTCGGCGGCCCGGTCGACACCAGCCAGTGGCTCCCAGTCGGCGGCCCGGTCGACACCAGCTCCTGGCTCCCAGTCGGCGGCCCGGCCGACACCTGCTCCTGGCTCCCAGTCGGCGGCCCGGCCGACACCTGCTCCTGGCTCCCAGTCGGCGGCCCGGCCGACACCTGCTCCTGGCTCCCAGTCGGCGGCCCGGCCGACACCTGCTCCTGGCTCCCAGTCGGCGGCCCGGCCGACACCTGCTCCTGGCTCCCAGTCGGCGGCCCGGCCGACACCTGCTCCTGCTTCCCAGTCGGCGGCCCGGCCGACACCTGCTCCTGCTTCCCAGTCGGCGGCCCGGCCGACACCTGCTCCTGCTTCCCAGTCGGCGGCCCGGCCGACTCCTGCTCCACGGTCGGCGGCCCGGCCGACTCCTGCTCCACGGTCGGCGGCCCGGCCGACTCCTGCTCCACGGTCGGCGGCCCGGCCGACTCCTGACCCTGCTCCACGGTCGGCTCCCAGGCCGACTCCTGACCCTGCTCCACGGTCGGCTCCCAGGCCGACTCCTGACCCTGCTCCACGGTCGGCTCCCAGGCCGACTCCTGACCCTGCTCCACGGTCGGCTCCCAGGCCGACTCCTGACCCTGCTCCACGGTCGGCTCCCAGGCCGACTCCTGACCCTGCTCCACGGTCGGCTCCCAGGCCGACTCCTGACCCTGCTCCACGGTCGGCTCCCAAGCCGACTCCTGACCCTGCTCCACGGTCGGCTCCCAGGCCGACTCCTGCTCCACGGTCGGCTCCCAAGCCGACTCCGGCTCCTCGGTCGGCTCCCAGGCCGACTCCCGACCCTGCTCCTCCGTCGGCTTCCAGGCCGACAGCAGCCCGTGATCCTCTGCCGGCTCCCAGGCCGACAGCAACCTGTAATCCTCCGTTGGTGGTCCTACTGACATCCAGGAGGGTTTCCCAGACAGCGCTTCGGCTTCCAGTGGGTCACAGCCTTCGCCTCCGCCGACGGCCTCCGGAGGGTCACAGCCCATGCCTTCGCCTCCGCCGACGGCCTCCGGAGGGTCACAGCCCACGCCTTCGCCTCCGCCGCCGGCTTCCAGTGGGTCACAGCCTTCGCCTCCGCCGCCGGCCTCCGGAGGGTCACAGCCCACGCCTTCGCCTCCGCCGACGGCCTCCGGAGGGTCACAGCCCACGCCTTCGCCTCCGCCGCCGGCTTCCAGTGGGTCACAGCCTTCGCCTCCGCCGTCGGCCTCCGGAGGGTCACAGCCCACGCCTTCGCCTCCGCCGACGGCCCCCGGAGGGTCACAGCCCACGCCTTCGCCTCCGCCGACGGCCCCCGGAGGGTCACAGCCCACGCCTTCGCCTCCGCCGACGGCCTCCGGAGGGTCACAGCCCACGCCTTCGCCTCCGCCGACGGCCTCCGGAGGGTCACAGCCCACGCCTTCGCCTCCGCCGACGGCCTCCGGAGGGTCACAGCCCACGCCTTTGCCGTCGCCGACGGCCTCCGGAGGGTTCCAACCTTCACCGACGGTCCCCTGAGGGCTTTTGCCGTCGTCAACGTCCCCCAGAAGGGCCCTGCAGGTGCCGCGGGCCTTCTGATCGGCCCCTGCCCCATGCCTTGACCTCCTGGTCTCCCCCTACCCTGACTTTGGCCCCCCCTCCGGACCCCCCTCCGCCCTCCCGGCTTCATTTGAACTTTAGCCCTCCTCCAGACCCCCCTCCGCCCTCCCGGCTTCTTTTGGACTCTCTTTTTTTTTGGTTTTGGGGCATCTGGAATCTGCCCCTTGAGAAGGGGGTACTGTCATGACTCTGTCTGTTTGTGGTTTAATATTGTCATGATTCAGTGTCTGTTTTGGTTTGATTGTCATGATTCAGTGTTTTGTTTATTATTGTCATGATTCTGTGTCTGTTTGGTTTAGTTCCTGTTTTATTTTGAAATTGTTCCCTTGTGTGTCACAGTCTTCTTGTCACTTCCTCCTGTGTTTCTCTACTGATTCCCTCACCTGTCCGTGCTTACTCCACCTGTACCTCGTCTTGTCATTAGTGTCTGTGTATATAGCCTTTGTTCTCCCTCATGTCTTTGTCTGATCGTTCCTCCGTTCCTTTCCTTTTCGTTCCCCTCCATGATCCATGTGCTCCATGCCTAGTAAGTCGATGTCCCGCTCCTGTTCATGTGCCTTTGTTAAGTTAGCCTTCGTGTTTGTTTGTAGCTTGTGTTAGCCTGTTAGTCTTCCCTCGTGTTTGCCTCCCAACTTGGTCCTCAGTGTTTCCTCGTGTCTCCAGGTCCTCATGTTCCCAGTCTTGGTATGTTTTGTAGCTTTGTTTCTGTTTATTTTGTACTTTGCTTTTGTTTAAACTTTGCTTAGCCTTTTGTTTTGTCTAGTGAGTTCCCCGTGTTTTTCTCTGTTGGTTTTTTTTGCATTCAGCTTATATTAAAGAAGCTCGCTTTTTGTTTCCCCTATTCTGCCTCCTGTGTGTGTCTGCATCTGGGTCCTCTCCCCTTTAATATATATCCCGTTAAAAAACCCTGACAGATGGTGATATGGTGATACGCTGTAGTGAGTTTTTTCTGAGATTTCTTGTTTTGGGCAACTGAAACTCTACAACTGAAAACAAAACCATCTATGGATGAATAGCGCTACAGGTGAGAGGAATAATATGTATTTATTTGTTGATTTTTGGGTTAACTGTCCCTTTAATGTACCGGACGTACTGGCAAAAAGTTTGTACAGACATTAATAGTTCCCAGACAATGAATTCTAAAGACGTCAGTGAACCCCTGACAGTTGTGGCCTTTTGGTCAGGAACACTCATCGTAGGTTTGACCATTTATTGCAAAATTGTGCAATGTAGAAAACCCCCCAGGGTATATAAGAGTGAGCCCAAAGGAAGACAATGAAAACAGTTTTTTTAACCTTGAGCCATGACAGGACTCTACTAAAAGAAGGTGGAGGCTGGGGTGTTGGCAGCAAGCTTTCCAGCAGCAGCAGTGTGTGGCAGCTTTTGAGTAGGAGCGTTATGAGTGAAGAGGGAGCCATATGTAAATAGACTGCCTTGGGGTGAGAATAGCTGTGATTGGTTTGAGACATTAGGTCAAACTTTTAATTTGTTCAGTTCTTTGGTTTCTGACCAAATTCCTACAAAACTAATGACATTCCCATCAGCCTAAACTAACCTTGTGTTAATGATAGCATGCTAATTGCTATCATCCTATCATTCTAAACTAAGATGTTAACCATAGTAAACTTTACCTGCTAATCATCAATATGTAAACATCATCACTGTGGGCATGTTAGCAGCTAGCTTAAAGCACCATGGTGCTGAGTACAGCATCACAGCGCTGATAGCACGTCTGCAGACGGTGATGAAGTCATTATTGGAGTTGTTTTGGTAGTTGGTAAATCGCTCTGATTTCAACACACTGAAGTTATCTGTAAAATAATTGGGAGGTCACTCAGGGTCACTGGCTGACCCTCTAACTCACCCAAAATCATCCATCCATTTAGCTCAGGTGCCAACTGCTTCGCAACCTCTGGAAATACCTTTTGCCTGGTGCTCTGTCTTTCTCTCACCCCTTTCTTTGAGTTGCGTAACTGTTCTTGTGTTGTATTATTGAAACGTTTGGCTCTGATTAGTGCAGCAGATGAAACGGCTAAATGCTAATGTGTGATTTCCCAGGGGGTCGCGCGGCTTCATGGGCTGCAGGTGTTTGCAGGGGAGGAGGAGGGCTTTTAAAATGCATCAATGCCAATTACGCTCTGCATTGTTTGTGTTTGTTACTCATCGGGGCAGGTAAATGCTCCAGGATTGCTTCCTAAGTTTTTTTGTGGTGCCTGTGGCTGCCTGGTACTGTTGGTATCCAATCCCTCCTCCCCCTGCTCATGGTGTATGAGCTGTTAAAGTCAGTCAGGCATTAAATATGAGAAATGTTGCGAGCTGAACCTCTCTTGGCTGTACTCTGCAGATAACATGGTATTGATTATCTTGATGGACACAAACCCTCCCACATATCAGCCCTAGGTCATAGATCTATTGTTTTCTTCTCAAAAGAATCTCTGATACCTGAGTATTTATTTGAACAGCTGAGCGTGCATGTCTAAGGCGATTCTGCTTTGCATTTATGTTGAAAGATGTTTTACAGCTCAGGATCATGAGGAGCGTTGAAGGCTTCCAGCTGTATGATTTCCTCTGAGCAAACTCAGCTGCCTTCAAGATCATGCATCCAGGGTCTAAGGTGAGTAACTCTCTTTTACTGTCCTGTTTCAGCCTGCCACTCCTCTTCCATCTCCATCCTTTCAGGATGGACTGTTCTCTGTTTCTGCTGTGCTGAGCAGACAGGCAGCAGTGCTGAGCCTCCCGGCTTCCCTTCTCTTCTCCTTCATTTAATTTTTTTCTACAGTACATCGCCGCAGATTTATCACCTTGCGCCGTTTTCCTCCCAAAAGCGTCGGAAAAGGAGGGGAATTATTCCTGGGTCCTGACAGGGGGCCTCAGGGTGTTGGGGATGGGTGGGGCGGTGTGTTGTGGAGGAAGAAGAGAAGGAAGGAAAGTGGAGGTTTGAGACAGGGTCTGAAAAATGTGACTCGTGTAAACGCTTCCGAGGAGGAAAAAGGGATGAGTATAATTGATACTGACGACCCAAGTCGGATGGCGGTCTTCCCCAGGGGGGAGACAGTGAGCGGATCCCAGCCAGAGTCACCGTTGTGGGGGAAGGGACAGGGGACGAGATGGGGGTGGAGGTGGAGGTGTGGAGCATATCTCTTCCTGCTGCTCTGAACACACACACACACACACACACACACAGTCATACACACACATGCACCCTTACTCAACTCACTTGTCATGTAATCCAATACATCCCTTTCCCATCGGGCTTTGGACAATATGCACTGAATTCAGTCTGCCCTCCTTAATCTACTCAACCTGTGGTTAACTGCATATGACATTACATATGAATGAGCTAATTAACCTATCAAATCAGTGATGACAATTTCCCCACTTGTCTCTTTTCTTGTCTTAATTGCAGGTGGGAGTGAAAAGAAACAATGTGTGGATGATGGGCTTCAGCTCTTAAATCAAAACCTCTCTACTCTTAGACAAACACGCACTTGCACACAATTCTGGGCAGAAGAACCCTCTTCCTCTTATTAGTACACGCCCACGGCTCCTTGGAGCCAGACTAAATAAATAAATTACAGATTCAGATGCCTGCTTACTTACTAACCTTGTTAGCTTTTGCGCTACAGCAAACAGAAACCTCGGTGTTTGTTTTTGTGTGTGTGTGTGACTGTGTCTACTATGATTGTATTGATGATTGTTATGTCTGTGCGTGTGTACTCATATGAAGGGTCCATTCGTCCTCCAGCAAGCCTGATTCATTAACCTTATGTGTATGACTGCTCATTAAATGTAGGTTACTGCTCAGGCAAACGTAATTCCCCAAAGGCGAAGTGCAGCATTAGCATCCGGTTATCTCGCCACATTCCCCGGAGCTAAGATGACTCCAGAAAGATGCTCTCTGTCTTGTTTGAATTCTGCTGGACACCCACACACACACACACTCTACAGTATGCTACCACACACACAGGTAACGAAACAGAAGCTGCTGTGAGAGAAATGGGGCCAAGACAGGGGTAAAATAGGCCCATCATGACAAGAATAATGACGACTCCTGGCATGTCTTTGCAGATGTCTGAATCTCAAGGTGAGTTCTACTTGATTTTATTTACACATCAGTCAAGGTGAAAATCAGGATGGGACAGAATCAGACCTTTATCAGGACCGATCCAAGCCCTTACATTGAGTGGATGGAGGCTCAGGGAGTTATATGAGACGGGAGGAGAGGATTGGAACAGATGGTAGGAGTCCCCCTGGGCGAACAGCGCCTACCCTGCTGAACACTGGGAGCTCTTGACCATCTGGACCAAAAGGCAATGAGCAGCACCCTGTAGCGGATTCCCCACCGAAGCGACATGGAAAAAGAGAGACAGGCTCACTCGGAGCAATGTCACCAACAAACTGTCCATCACCTCCGTGTTGTTCGATTAAAGTGTCCCACTTACACATTGCAGGGTTGAGTGATCCGATCTGTTGCTCTTCCTGTACTGGAATGAATGAAGTGGGTTGGAGGTTGCAATAAAATGCATTTGTCAACCCTTCAACTGATCACTGTTCCCAACATTTCACACACAAACAAGGCTTGTCTTGAAATTTATGTAGTCCCCGTGTTTACATGCCCTACCTTGGAGAGAAAAAACTTTTCATTATTAAAGCCAGATAGATGCAGAGGAAGGTGCAGATGGCCTGAGCTGTACGTTGTTCCATGTAAGAAGCACTTGCTGGAATGTATGACGGTGAAGCAGTTGGTTAATCTTGCTCCTTTGGCAGAAATAATGTCTTCTTAAAATCAAAAGCATATTTCTGATTTGGCTCAGTAAGCTGAACAGTCATCTCATGCTTAAGAGCGTGGAGCTATTGGATCCAGACTGGGAACAGGAGAGAAGGATATGTATTAAAGTACTCGATGTGAGCCAGAAGACAAAATCTGATCTTCATATGGACGTTTAGGTCTTGATGGGGCTAACTTTGCATCCAACAATTTATCTAGCCTGACATAAAGTGTAATGACTAATTGTCAGTAGCAAGTACTGTTGGAATATGTATAGGAGTTTTTCAAGGAAAAATACAAATCAGATTCAACTTTACTGTACATCACTGGATCAAAGGTCTTAGCAAGCATTTTCATTCATCTAAGTTCCACAGTTTCCTCTCAAAATATATCCTGTGTTGAGTCCTCACCAGTCTGGTTTCAGAGCTAAGCATAGTACTGTTACTGTTATCTCCTCAGTTACTAATGATATTATATCTGCTGTTGATAAAGGGAAATACTGTGCTGCCCTCTTTGTGGCTCTATCAAAAGCTTTTCACACTGTTGACCATGGTTTGCTCATACAGAGGTTAAGTGATGTTGGTTTTCATTGTAATTCCTGCAATTGGTTCAAGGACTACCTGTCTCATAGACAACAATGTATGACTGTAGGAAATGATCGTTCCGTGTTTTTACCATTGTCTAAAGGGGTTCCGCAAGGTTCAATACTGGGTCCTGTCTTATTCACAATCTAGATTAACAATATTACATCCTCTATAACAACTTGTAATGCCCAATCTCTATGCTGATGATACAGTCCTGTACTGCTGTGCTAAAACTGCACATAAAGCCATTACAATTCTCCAGCAAGCTTTTGACTTACTGCAAGATTCTCCTTTTAACCTGAAATTAGTCCTCAGTGCAAACAGAACATGATATTCTCAAGAGCCAGAGATGTCGCAGACATTGATCTGCATGTTACCACTCTAACAGGACACAGTATTGAAAGGGTTTCTGAATACAAATATTTGTGTATCTGGTTGGATCAGAAACTCACATTTCATATTTCAATTTCATATTAACACACTTGTTAGCAAGCTAAGACAAAAAAAATGTTATTTATCCAGAAACAGAACTACTTTCCCCATGTTCTGTAGGAAACAGATCATTGAAGCTGTCTTTTTATCTGTCCTGGATTATGGTGATGTTATCTATAGACAGGCCTCTGTCTCCACTCTTACTCCACCAGACTGGGTTTATCACTCCGCCCTCAGATTCATTACTGGTGACTGTTATTCCACTCATCATTATATTCTATATGAAAAAGTTAGGTGGGTACCTTTAACAGTAAGACGTGACAGCCATTAGTTTCTGTTTCTTTTTAAAGCCTTGAAGGGCAACATGCCACCATATATCAGTTCTGTATTAAATTGGTCACAGAGTCACTATTCAACACGCTCTAGTGATTGTATAATGCTCCAAGTTCCCTGGGTAAATACTAAGTTTGGGAAAAATGCTTTTAGTTTCAGTGCTCCATACACTTGGAATATTTTACAACATGCATTTAAACTTGATACAGTTATACCTATAGGTCAGTTTAAGACTTTGATTTCTAACTACTCAGCATTTTAATGTAACTGTTTTTAACTACGTGCTGTCCTGTATGGTTGTCTGCCATTTATCTTTTTTTGCACCTCTGTTTTATTTGTGTTTTGTCATGTTCGTTTGCTGCAGTTTCTTATCATTTTTCAAGCACTTTTTCAGTTTTATTTGTATTCTGTCATATTGCTTCTTATCTGTGATCATTTATCTATCCCATTCTGTTTATTCGCTCTGTGATTATGTTTGTTGTTTCTGTTTGTTATCACATTTTTGCACCTATTCTGTTTTTTTATTTGTGCTCTCGACATCATTGAAAATGAGCGCTTTGCCCTCAATAAATATATTATAAAATATAATGAGAAAAGATTTGATTTACCGGGGTCACAGGTGGTTGTAAATGCATACACCTTGGTGAGAATCAAGTACATCACAGGCCTAATAATTCACAGTATCAGGTTCCCTGGAAGGTTATGGACTATTATAATCAAAGGTATCACTATTATATCCATATTGTATCTAAAATATTGTATCTAAACATAATTTAACATTTCATATGTAAAGGTGATAAAACAAAGTTCCATCATATATGGGTCCTGGTGTATGTTTTTGAGAAGAACCTTGTCCATGTCCATGTTCTCCAGCGGTGGCTCTTTATCCTTTTACTCTTCATGAAACTGACACAAGCACTGAATCCCAATCAGCCCATACAGCACAGAGTGTTGCAGTGATGTACCTGTGCCTGCTTATCCTCCTGAGGTGTCTCCTTCCCTGCTCCATTTAGAGCCACAGTCCTGCTCGGATCGATGCCTTTCTCCAGCCGCCCGTCATCAATTATTCACCTGATCAGCCCTGCTGCTCATTAGATGAGTAATCTGGCAGGGTGAGGAGAGATGGGACGCTTTGAAACCTGAGACCGAGAGGCAGCAGGGAAGGGAAGGGCGGATCACATCTCCAGATCGAGAGAGAGAGATAGAGTGAGAGTTCATGCATGTGGGATTACCGATTTGTACATCTAAGTCCTGACATCCAGGAGGGTGTGTAAATCTTTGATGAAACCATAGAATCACTTTGATGAATGTGCACACGTATCACCAACATACTGCATGTGCCGACAGCAGCTTCACAGATGTTAGTGTATTAAGACAGACTGGCAACAGAGCATCAACAGTGAGAAGTGAGAAGGTGGGAGGGGAGCTTCCATTAGCCCAAAGATTGCATGTTGCACTCAGGTTTCACCCCACCTAAGTTGTTTTCGAGGGCATCTGTGGTCAGTGTGGGTCACATTTTTACTATTCTATAAATCTCCCCCGGCATTCTTCCAGTGACGCTAGTTTTGTTACTCTGTGCCTCTGTGCATGTTGTTTAGTGGTCTTGTTTCTTTATTCCAGATCTGTGCATCAGGGTCAAACAGCATTTTCAAAAATAAAATCCTGCTGAGAGTGAATACGAGTAAAGCTGCTAGGCCTGATAAAATCCCTGGCTGTGTACTAAAAACTTGTGCCAATCTGCTAGTAAATGGCATTGCTGACATTTTTAACATCTCACTCTCACAGGAGACCATCCCCATCATCGTTCCTGTACCTAAAAAGTCTGCTGTGTCTAGTCTCAATGACTATGACCCTGTAATGACACCATTCTGTTCAAGTGCTTTGTGAAACTGGTTCTCCAGCATATCCAGCCAGCCTAGACCCTATTCAGTTTGCTTTCAGAACCAACAGATCCACAGAGGATGCCATATCCACTGCCCTCCACACAGTCTTCACACACCTTGAAAATAATAACAGCTACATCAAAGTGCTGTTTTTTGATTCCAGCTCAGCGTTCAACACAATTTCCCCCCGAGAAACTGATTGGAAAAGTTAACACTCTGGGTTTAAGTACCACTCTGCAAAATAACTGAACCTTGAAACTTAACAGTCAAATGGGTACACACATTAAGCAAGTACATTTCATCTGGTATAAGTAGATCAATAAGTCCAGCATTTCTCTCTGACATGGATTTTAAAAACTGTTTGTCCCACACCTTTCTTCCTCAATCTCAACACTTCCAGGGCCACGGCAGTGTTGAAGGGGGTGTAGCTCAGAGACCCAAAGAAAGAAAGAACAAGAGAAAGAAAGAGAGCAGCCCCCAGTTCTCCTTCTTTCCCACTGATCATGTACAAGCAGGGGGGTGGCTTTGATCTCCCCTGTCCCCCTGAGAGCCACAGTGAGGTGGGAGTGCAGTGTGACGGCTGTGGTACACGTTAGCTCTGATTAAAGGGAAATATGCATCACCGTATAGCGCTTTCCTTTTTATCTGTGCCTGCAATGTGGTGCGATGGCGACGGTAGATTGGGTCTCGATATGTACTGATGTCGCAGCTTTATCTGTGTTCCACTGGAGCTGAAAGCCACCTGAAGTTGAGTCACTCTCATTTGAAACCTTCTAAGGAGTTTCAAGGAGTTGAGGAGTTGACGTAAACCTAGCGGAGGTTGTTTTGTGTCACAGAGTTGCTCTCTCTCTCTCTTGGGCTGTTGCCTGTTTGAGTAGCAGCAGAAATCACAGTAGAGGTGCCCTTTGAACTTTGAAACAGGGTCATGTGCCTCCAGATCAATTGGAGCTGATGACCTGCATTCCACACTGGTGTGGCAATGACTACCAGGGCTGGGCCTGCAGCAGAGAGAGCATTTGGCTCTGACAGCATAGAAACAAATAGAAAATGCATTCTCTGACATGTTTGTTCCAATGTTTGTTCCTGTTTTCTGTAAATTTGAAAAGAATAGTTTAGCGTTTTTTTTTTTTTACTTTAAATGCATCTTGCAAAGCAGAAAAAGACAAGCACAGGGGAAAAAATGGAGTTCAGTACTCATGTCATCTCCATTCATTAAATATGAAGCCATCACAACACATACAGCTATTGGTTTTATGCTCTTCTCAGAACATACAAACCTTACCTTTCTCTGAACTTCCGTAGTCTTTCAAATATTCAAAAAGTCTCCCACTATCATGTTACATTTTCAAGCTAGTTTTTGTTACGTGGATCATTTGTGGTCTTTTTAGTGAAAGACACAATGACAATGATTTGCATGAAAACCAAAAGGTAGAAACATTTCTACACATATCTGTAGGTTTGATTATGCTAAAGCAGACAGATGGAGGGTCTGTTTGGTGGGGGGAGCACAGAGGTAAAGCATATGTAGGCTCTTAAAAGCCCTTTGGCTAACCCACTTTGCTTGACCCTTACATATGACACACATGTACAGACTGAAATATCAATTAATCCCATTCTCTGAATCTCATCTGATGAATACACAGTGACCCTGACCTCTGTCGTTTGTGCTTCAGGAGATGAAAAGTTCACATCTGCAGGGTATTAAGTGTGAATGGGAATGGCTAGAATGTTTTTTTTGTGTGTGTTTTTCCCCTCAAGCTGAAAAGGTTTAAAAGCAGTTGTTTGTTTATCAAGCCAATATTTTTTGGTTCCAGCTTCTAAAAAGTGAGGATTTGCTTCTTTCCCTGATTTAAGATTAATTATTGTTGTCATTATGCAATACAGGGTTGTATGATGACATTTTTGTTTGCAATTCACTAAGCTACATGCACACACTACTCCTCAAACTATACAGACTAATAAAGAAAGAATAATAAAGTCATGAACATAATTTATTTATGGTGGAGTGTTGAGGCTGAGTTCAGGAGTCTCAGTCTGTGGAATGAAGCTGCTCTGTAGTCTGGTGGTATGGCAGTGGATACTTCTACATCTTTTGTCAGATGGCAGCAGGGTGAACAGACTGTGGCTGGGGTGGGTGTTGTCTTTTAGTATCCTTTGGCCTCTGTCACTTGATTCCAAAACAAATGCACCGCCGGCACACGTTATCAAAGATTTTTACAACAGCAGGTGCTGGTGTCGTACTGCTTTTGTCAAAAAGGGCCGCTAGAATCAACAAAAACTGAAAATTCCTCGTAGTCACTTTAATAATTACATCAACATCAGCCTCAGCCGTACTTACTGTGAACTGCTAATTAGCAGATTTTGACATGCTAACGCTTTCAGCTAAGATGGTGATCATGATAAACCTCACTTGCTTCGAGCAAAAGCATTGGTGCATCTAATGCTGTGTTCCAGCAACTCCAAACTCAAAAAATTTCTGACCCCTACTCAAAAAAGTACAATGGAAGGCCACTTTAAGTTAGAATTCCTACTTGTAAACTCCAGGCAAATCCATCAACCCCACCTTCAAGAGGAGCAGTTGTCTGATGTCACACAATGGCAGCACCCATGGAGAGGGGTAGGGTGTATTTATAGACTACAGTATTAATATAAGGCTACTGAGATAGCTTTCCAAGTATAAAAGTGCCATAAAATGAAATATATAATAGTGTTTGTTACCTCATGTGTTGTTTTTCCTCCTCCATTTTGTTTATACATGTAACAAGGCTGATCTGCTGAGGTTTAAACTGTTCTTAAAAAATCACCATTTTGTTATGCTCAGCCAAGATTTTCGTTTAGTTTTGGCAGGTCAGAAGTTGGAAATTCGCACTTTGTTTGGAACACAGCACCACTCACAGGGTGGCAAACTTGTAGTCTGGTCATCATTGTAAACTGTTTGTCTTTAGGCAATTTAAAGACGTGTTAATGGGTTTTGGAAAATAATGACAGGCAATATCCCCCTTTTTTATGATATTTTATTGACCAAACAAGTAATAAAAACAAAAATTCAACAATTAATTAAAAAAATATTACAAGTAATTGTAAGGGTTATTCTCCCTAATTTCCATTTTAAGGTGTTTTTCGATTTCTGAGGCCCACATACAGGTGGACTATGATCATACTATGGTATGACCCAGACCAGGAACAAAGTTTAAATACAACCATGTCAACAATCAGAGCAGCATGGTAAAACTTAATGACACCAAAAAAGTCCATTTAGAAAATGTATCACAGATCTGATCTCAATTATCCACCTGTCCTTGACCCATAAACTGGAAAAATATAGTAAAGACTTCTAAGAAGTATATCTGTTTTAAGAAAGCACAACAGTCACAGAGTCCTCAACAAAGCATATCTTTATTGTCATAAACATCAGGTTCTTCAGGTACACAAACAGTAACAAGCACGAACACTTTCAGTCTTTTTTTTGGACACAGTCAACATATTAAGTGAGCCAAACACATTATATCACCAAATGTGTGATTTTTCACTTTCCGACATGTGCTGACAGTCATGTATGTTTGTCACCTAACTGAGGAAAGAAGAGTCTGACCCATAATTCTGTCACTTCCTGGTTTGTGTTGAGGGCTTGAAAACAAAGGACAGCTCACTGATGAACACCCCAACATGGCATTCAATGAACAGTAATACTGTTAACCGTAGTTGACCTCTCGATATGCAAGTGCGATATGTAAACATCAGTGCTTTGCCCTTCATTCAAAGTCCTACGTTTTGTGTCAGAAACATAAGGACAGCTCGACATGGCTTTTGTTTTTTTGTGTTGCCAGTTTTGGCAATGATATATATTCATCTCGTTTCCCTCCTCCACTATGACAGAACAAAGCAGCTGATTCACTAGTTACTCTATGTAAATATATATTTTTTCTCAATATATCTATATATTCTATCTATAGAATTAGTCTATATAGCATACATATACTTTTGGTAGGGTTTTTAAAACATTCAGGTACATTCACTTGACCCTGTGATGTTTTTTTTTTCTTCATGTGAAAGATAACCACAGACAAATGTTAGCAGAGCTACTTGCCATGTAGTAATGGCCTCTCAATCAATAAACAAGACATTAAGCATCCCCCAAATTAGAAGAAGCATACATAACAAATATCCCAGTGCTGGTTCTTCAAGGACCAACAACAAGCATAAATATACTAAAAGACCTCTGTATTAATCTAGAGTATAAAATAGCATATTTTCTGGACTTGACAACAGTTTACATTAACTCTAATAATAGAGTCTGGGTGCACACAATTCCACAGGTGCGTACATGAGCTGGCAACCACAGGTAGGCAATTCAATGGTTTCCTTTGCGTATTTACTAAGTCAACAAAAGGTATTCTGTCAGTGGTTAAAACGCTTAAATGCTAAACTCACTTTTACAATCACTAGTGTGAAAAGACCCTTGGCATATCACAGAATACACATATAGGCATTTATCAACAAGTCAAGGAGATAGAACTTGGCCTAGAGGACCACACTGACAATAAGCCACATTACACATGAACACTGATTTTTTTTTTTTTCAAAAGGCCACAAGGATGTCACTTGGGTGCTGGTTAAAGTGTTCCTTCATGGGTCCAGGTTGGCAAAGGACCCTAATGCTGCCCTTATCAGACTGTGAAAGTTCAAGTCATGACTGAAAATATCGATTTTCCGTTACAGGAGCAATATCAAATCACAGGATTGTGTACACATACTGATTACTTTTAACCTGTAAGAATCCAAGGCCAATGGATCAATTGACAGCCAGTGTGATAGTAGACAGTGTGCCCTTTTAGGAGATTTACATTTCTCAGTATTTGGAAGGGTCAATACCCCCCCCTCAAAAAAAAAAAAAAAAAACTAGACATTTTTTCACTTTCCCATAGTGGTATCTAGCTATGCAGATTTGATAGTTTTAGACCAGATGTCATCTTCAAGATTTCTGCCTTCACCCGTAGAAAATGGAGGTGACAGGACATTTTCTGGGGTCCTCAAAATATTTAAAAGGTGTAATTTGTAAAAAATCTTCAGAATTGGAAGGTAGCTCCAATACTATAGAGGGCAACATAAACGATACCTGCTGCTCACTTTACTCTTTAGCTACTATGTTTGGCTGTAGCGACTAGCTGCCATTAGCAAGTAGCTCAGTTGTGGAGCTAAGTTGCCCTATAAGCTGACAAGAGTCTTCCTGGACTGCAGCCTTGGATCACCACGGCTTTCTTGCAACTTGTCCTTTAGATGATCCTCAGTGTAACACGGGTACTACTTGAATTTTTAAGATGTAATTTTCTATTGTGGGGAAGGCAGAAATCTCAGCTTAGATATCTCAAAAACTGAGCACATAAAACCAAATAATCTGCATGGCTAGATATTCACAAGAGGTGTTTGGGTGAAATGACCTTTTAACAGTTTTATTGTGTCAGCTAGGTTATAAATGACCCTTTTAATAACATTTAAATAAGCAGTACAAAAAAATAATCCAACAGGATATTAAATACATACCTCCAAACAAAATGAAGTCCAAAAACAGAACAGTGCAATCAAAATAACAACATGAAAAATAATATTGTCTATAAAATTGGATTCTCTGACCTAGAGAGAATATCCCATATGAGTTCTAACACGATTTTTCATTTCCATTTTCACCATTAACTTGATATTCTTTTTCTGTTCTTTTTGTTTTTTGTTTGGACCATGTCAAATGCCTCAACTGGTGAAAGATGAAACTAGTGTTAAAAGACATAAGAGAAACCCTCTATCCCTGCGCTGCTGATTGTTAGGACTGAGTGTGTATGATGTGGAGCCACAGTGAAGAGCTCCATGCCCATCTAAGGGCTAGGCTGGATAGTGTGGGCTTGGAGCAGGAGTGTCCAGATCCCCGTCCACCTCACCCTCTTCCTGGCCAGAGTATGAGCTCAGGGCATCCCACAGCAGGTTGGGCTGCTCACAGTGGTGGCGACTCCTCCAGTGGTCCATAACTCCCTCTTTAGTGTCCAAGACCTCGCTGCAAAGCACACAGTTAAAGGCTGCACCTGCTGCAAGAACCCCAAGACCACTGCCAGCATCTGGTGACGAGAGGGTCCCGCTGTCCTCCCCTTCCCCTACACGGTGATGGGACATGATGTGCCTCTTAAGCTTGGAGAAGGAGAAGAACTCTTCATCACAGCTGCCGCACTTCACTAGGTTACGCTTCTCGTTGAGCTGTCGCCAGTAGTGGGCAGCGTGTTTTACAAGCTCCATCTCAGCCTCACGGCCACTTCGCTGGTGTTGGCCATCGTGAGGTCGGACTTGGACCTCCTCCCCATGCACATACAGCAAATGCATCTTCATGTCGGCAAAGGTAGGTGTGATGGCCTGGCAGCGGCCGCATTTAATCTGCAGCTCCACTGGGTCTTCACGATCCTGCTCATCTGATGGCTCTGGGGAGTTGGCCCTGGTGAGGAAAAGAAATATTAAAGCTTATTTCTAACTTTTTAAAATTTTTATAAATGTTATAAAAGTTGTCTAGTCAGGCAATTGATATCTTAAGCCACTTAATCTATATGTTGACATCTTTGCATGAAACCTGCTACAGGGTTAAGGCCACAATGAAGAAGGTGCACAATTGATAATGACTAAAATTTCTCACCCCTCCACAGACACATCATCCTCATGATGGGTGATGGACGGCTCCACAGTCAGCACCACTTTGTGGACCTCTCTCAGATGACTGAAGTAAACCCCCACATATCCAAAGGCCTTCTCGCAGAACTCACAGCCTAGGGACCGACGTGGACGTACCTCAGAGTGGTGAAGCTTCATGTGGGTGCTCAGGCTGCCAGAGTGAGCATATGCTTTGCGGCAAACTGGGCAGATGTAGGGCCGACTATTGGTGTGACTGTTCATATGGCTCTGGAGGTGATGCTTGAACTGGAAACAGCGGCTGCAGGTTGGGCAACGGTGGAGTGGACGGCTGCCTATGAACACTCTTGGATGGGAGGCACCTCTCAGGTGGAGGGTTACTGGGGCTGATTGAGGGGGACAGTCCAGGGCCTTGGATGTGGTAGTGGTAGGAAGCTGATGACCAAGTACAAGCTCCTGTTCTTGACCATCTGGGGTAATGGCAGGCAAACTAACCAGTTGAGGAACTGTCTCCATGACCAACATGGGTTTGGGTCGGATGCTGCGGTACTTCTTTGAAATATCAACTTCCTTTTGTTTAGAGCCTGGAACGACAGATGGTGGTTTTTCTGGGACCCTTCTACGG
The DNA here is from genome assembly GCF_040436345.1 of Pagrus major. Lineage (NCBI taxonomy): Eukaryota > Metazoa > Chordata > Actinopteri > Spariformes > Sparidae > Pagrus > Pagrus major. The sequence continues at coordinate 5,691,481 of NC_133233.1, forward strand.
AAGAAAGACAAGGACCTCTTCTTTTTGGCCTCAAATGCCAAGATGTCTTCCACTGTCTTTCTCTTCCTCCCTCTCTTCTTGCCAGGTGGTTTCTGGAGTGTTCCCAACCCAGGCATGAGTGTGGTCTTGGCCTGGGACTGTAGAGTGGAGTTTGGCACCTGGTTGTGACCCAAGGCTTCAGCTGTCTCAAGGGTCTTGGATGTAGGATCTAATGGGCTGGTGAGTCCTGTTTGGCGAGAGAAACCCTTCTTCTCTGGGGACAAATGGCCAAGCTTGGTAGCTGGGATGAGGGTGCTCTTCATTTTAGAGTACGGCAGGATGGGCAGTTTACCCTTAGGTGGGGATGGGATAATCTGGACTGCTTTGCTGAAGATGGCTGGGGACAGGACAGTGATACTGCCCTGGGGCTGGGCTGCAGCGGGCTTAGATTGGCACAGCCTTACTGTAGTCTTACTTTCCTCTGGGGGTTTGCCTGAGGAGCTATTTCCAGCAGCAGGGGGGTACTGGAGGTTCTGAATAAGGCTAGCAGGTCGTTCAGATCCGTCTGGTGCTCGCTCTAACTGAGAACCCGGGTACTGGACAGCATTGTCTGGGAGTAAAGCAGTAACAGAGATGTCAGAGGAGGCTGGGTCAATCAGAATTACCTGCTCTGAAGACTCCTCTTTGGGCACTAGGGTTTTCTTTGTGTGCTTAGATTCGTGTTGTTTTTTCTTCAACCCTGTTGATGCCCCACTCACCACTGACTTGGTCTGTGCTGTCACATCAATCTTGGAGGCTGTTTTCACCCTAGCAGCTAGTGGTGGAGATTTTACCTTATCTGTCATCCCCTTGCTTCTCACTGGCTGGTATCTGGGAATGGGCAGCTTGAGATTCTTTTGAATGGACTGGGTTTGTGGCTGTTGTTGCTGTGGTGTCTGAGAGGAGACAGAAGGGGGCAGTGCCACCAGAGAGAAAGTGCCATCCTGACCAGCTATTTGCATCAATGCATAGTTTTGGGTGGGCACAATAATGGACTTGGGGCTGGAGGCAGTGGAAGCCTCAGGGAGGGCAGAGGGAGGCTGGCAGGACAGGACCGCAGGGGAGGGGGAAGGCACCACGGCTGGGGCCTTAGGGGCGATGCTCCGGAACTGAAGACTCTTCATCTGAAGGGCTGGACTCAGTGGCTACCAACTGAAAGAGAAAGAGAAAACAGTTTTATGAGTTATTGCACTGAGACCTGAACCTTTCCAGACTTAACTTACCATTTAGCCCTAACCCTCTGACCTCAAGTTTCCATATCAACAGTGAGTATATGATTGCTTAAATCTGTTTGATATAACATACTTAATAGGAATATTTTAGATGGACACACGACTTCCAGTGGTCTTTTCTGAAAGATGCCAAGATCAGTATCAATGGCCTCAATTTTTTATGGTGTCATTACTGTGCAACCCAAGCAAACATACACTGTCAAAAATACAGGCATCTGCACAAGTGTGACAAGCTGTCCTATAACCCATGTCTCTCTGGTCACACACAGAAGACTACATCTCCCCCAGGCTAAGGACAGACTGTCCCCTTTGATTTGGGATCAGCATGCAGCCATGGTAGATGCTAGGGCTCTGCGGGGGGTGTAGGGGGTGGTGGTCCTTATACCCCCCTACTTCCTGGAAGGATCAGCCGGTGGAGCGTGAAAGCTGCCCAACGGCAGGATCTTTACCAGATGAAGAGGGGCTCCTCTCTCATCTCCCCCTCCACTGACCAGCACTGCAAACTGGCCGAGGGCAATGAGGATGCCCTTGAAAAAAGCACTGGATTTACTTTATCATCCCTTGTTCACAAACAACGTTTCATGGTTATCCAGCAGGGATAAGGCTGTTCCACTCAGTGGATCGGCATTCTGACTGTGTTGATACAAAATACAGCTGAAGTCTAGGGGGAAACTATAACCTCAGAGTGAGGTTTTAAACAACTCTATATTATCTAAATCTACCATAGAGTTTCCATCCATCAATCAAAAGCCACAGGTATGGCTTCAAAAACAAAGGCAAATTCCCTTCATTTATATCAATACTGTATCTTTATATCAAAAGGAGGGAGAGATTACAGTGGAATGCTTCAAAGGGCCTAATTGTAAACAGACTCAGAGGTTTGAATTTCACATTATGACCTGACTTTCAATAGCAGCGTTTGATACCGGCAGAGTTCCAACTCTACTCTGTATTACTAATCAGCTTAAAGTGCAACAATCTGGTGTCACAAAAGGCAAATATTCAAAAGCAGTTTCTCACAAAAAACACTCAGTATTCATTTTTCAAAGCAATCTGGGCAAGAAGCTTTATACAGTCAAAAAGAAAGGAGAAAAGAAAAGCTGCAAAAGGGCATATTGTTTAACAGCTGGAAGTGTTTCTGCGCAGAGAGATTATTTATACAGTACCCCTACCGCATTACGACTCCATAAAACTGGAGATATTCCTTCTCTGTGTGGATAGTTGACTCCAGTTTGACTGTGACTTTGGCTGAACACCGAGTGAAATAAAACCGTGGGATGCGTGTTCCTCTGGGCATTTTATGTGGCTATAGAAAGTGGGAGAATAGGATGGAGGCAACGCTTGGCGATTAAGTCTACCATGTGAAAGTTCACAGCTGGACATGAGGAAGAAAAAAGCGGTGTGTATCAACAGCTGGAGAAGCAGCCAGTAGGCCTGTAATCCTTTTGTCACAGATGACTCAGCAGACATCACCTGACACCAAGTAACTCCACACAAGAACAAATTCAGCTTTGCCATATTTGTGTGTCTCCTTCCACCTGTAAAAGTAGGAATAAAACTAGAGCAGGATGGTCACTGTATACCTTGTTTGATCTTAATTTTTCATTTGAATTTTTTTTAGACTCAACTTTAAAGAAACTCAACAGAAGAAGATAGCACTTACCAAACACAAAGCCTGTCCCAACAATTGTGCTGATTCATATGCAAATTTGTTCAGTGTGATGTTTCAAACATGTAATGTTCTTGAGTTGCAGTGCATATTGCAGGAGGAATTGGGGACAGGGAGAAACCAGAGGAACTAAAAGAAAATATCAAAATTATTTCTCTGTAACTGATTGTAACAAACTCTTTAATGAATGTATCCTTAGGCACATGCAACTACACACAAATTACAAGGAGGGGGGGCATAAACCTGTGTACCCACGTGAAAATGATTTGAGTAATCTACACACTTATTATCATTTTTCACATCTGCAAAGACATCTTTTCTTAGTAATCCATTTTGTTGCACTAAAACATGTTTACTGTCCACTTTTGGTCTGATCACTCAGGATTCATACCAGGTCCGAACAGTCTCTGTGAGGCTGTACTTACTGGGGAAATCGGTCTGAATGCAACCTTTGGCAAAACAGTGCTTGAAGTTAAATGCTATCGTCAGTGTGCTAATGTGCTCACAAAAAAAGATAATGTAGACATGCTGATCTTTAGCAGGTAATGATTGCCATATTCATCATCTTACTTTGGCATGTAAGCATGCTAACATTCACTAAATAGCACTAAATATAAAGTATCAGTGAGGCTGATTGTCATTAGTTTTGTAGGTATTTAGTCATAAATGTAAGTGTTGGACAGTCAATAAAATTTTGACCTGATGATGATGCTAGATAGAAAGTTGAATCAAATTTCAATAGTCAAATAGTGTCCAAGAACCATGAGTGTATATCAGATTTTGTGACTTTACATGTTGTAGATGTGAATAGGTGATAGGTGAAATATTTGATCTGTTGGTGGCACTGAAGGAAAAGTCACAGGATCAGGGCAATTTCATGGCAATCCATACGATAGTTGCTGCTGTATTTTAATCTGGACAAAAGTGGTGGACCAAGTGATCTTGCCATTCCTTCAGCCACTCCACTAATGTGGTTAAAAATAATGAGAGAAGATACTGACTAATCCTCAAACTAGTACATCAACAGGACAGTCCAAAACAGGCCTAAACAGGCCTAGAGTGCCTTATAATGAAGCATTCAAACCTTTTCAAAACCAAGGCAATGACATTCAGTGCATTTACAACAAAACGGTGTTTTCATTGTCAGGCTAAATTTTCTAATTTGTATGGGAGAGAGTTGGACAACGGTAAATAGAAGCTGCTAAGACCAATTGTATGTATAACTGCTCTGAGAACAGGTGGTATTTTTGCAGTACAGCGTTGCACTGATGTCTAGAGGCCCTGAAGCTACTGGTTTAACACACACACTCTCTGAGCTCTACTACAGAAGTACACTAATACAACAGGTGAGTGTCTGTGATGATGATACAGCCTCAGGCCACATCGAGTTATTCAATAGACAGAATGGAGCAGTCTCTTTTAAAGATGTAGGCCGACCAATTTTACGATGTGAAATGCACTGAAGGCTGCCCATTTCCACCCTCTCTCTCTATTTTTCCTCTCTACAGCATGTGAGCCCTCTACTTTCACACTTTGCTTTACATTTTGGGATTCTCCTCTCAGTGTGTGCTTCCATCAGCATAATCGGCATGTTAACAACTCTGCCTGCGGTTCAGCCATGTGGGAGAGGGTAGAGGACAATGGATGAGAAGAGAGGAGGAAGGCTTTATTCACTTGTTGATGTATCAGTGACAGTCAACTTGCCCTGTCATCATTAGTCTCTTCAACCGCTCTTCTCTTCTTTAACCTGGACCACTTATATAGTGTTTTAAAAATGCTACAAGATTTGTTATTGAAGGCTTTATAGATCTCGTGGATCTAAGTATTTTGGTCATTAAAGTTTTTTTTAATCCGACGAGGGAATCCTTTTCCTCTTGCTGTCAGAGTCCTTTAAATGCAAAACTCGATGCATGTTGTACAGGACTGCTGAAACACTGTCCTAGAGATGAGAGTTGTTTTTGGTCACCTTTGTGATTACGCTCTCTTCTCTGGAACTTTTTGGTAGTTTCACACTTATGTCCTCTAAGGAACATTCAAAGCTTGTTGTGAAATGTTTGGTACCCATGCCAATGTTGATAAATGTTTCAACACAATTTGATGGCAGAGGTCTATAGAGAGTTCATAAGACTTCATGGCTTGGATTTTGGTCCAAAGCACTGTGAATTGTGGGCCACAGTTGTGTGCCTAGGAAATCATGTCCCATCATCTGAATATGCCTCTAATGAAGATCTAGGCAGGGTATCTATGGCAGGGTTGCCTGCCATAACGTTTAATTTGATCCATCAGATGTTTCCAGTGAATGAAAAATAAAAAAAATGAATTATACAAACTGATCTGTGCAGTTTTATTTTTTGGAAGATAAAAATGTTCTTTAAATCCTTTAGGTCCTAATGGATATTTGGTCTTAAGTGGTCTTAAAGGATACGTTTACCCAGAAATGGTTATCTCCTTCCCCCTATGCTGATGGAAAGTCAGGTGACGTTTCGTAGACCACAAAACATTTCTGGAGCGGAGGAGATGATGACTGAATTTTTCATTTTTGGTTGAACTTTTCCTTTAATACTTTTAAAAACCACAGCAACCCACCTAATATTGGCCCACAGGGCTCAGCTGAATTTGCCTATTAACCAAGGTATTGTCTCAGGGCTTGAAAATGCCCTCACTTGCAAACCTGTGTCCAATTGTTAGTGAGATCTGACTGGCTTTGTCTCAATTCTAAGGTGGCGTCACACGGCTGCGCAAATGGAGAAATGTACAGGGGACTCACAGATGCTACTCAAATCTGCTGCTGGATTTGAAACAGCAACCACTCTAATCTGACTGAGGTCAGAGGTCACGGCTAAGTTGATGCAAAAACCTGGTTTCTGGAGAGAATGTGAGAGAGTGAGGGGGAAAGAGAAGAAAAAAAGGGTGGGGGGTTATCCACAGAGACAGATTATCAGGTAAAGCCAGTGGGGTGAGAGGTGAGGATCTGCTGTTTATGCTGGAAGCAGGTCAGGGTTGAGCAGGAGGGCAGTGTGGGGACGGGCCAGGCATCCACCTGGAATGGAATGAAATGGTATGATGTGGACTGCACAAGCTACACACGCAACTCACACTCTCGAGCCCGGACCTGGGTCACATGTAGAGGTGGTCCAGCCAAGGCCGATTGACTAACCAGCCAAAACAACCTGCTTATTGTTCGCCCGTAATGCAATTTAGTGCGAGGTGAAAGCACTGCTCTGTGAAATGTCAAAACAGGCAGAGTGCTGTGTTTTGGTAGCATCCCTGATGCATTCTCTGATTCCATTTTGTCTCGCTTTTGGCCAACTACTGTTCAAACTGCAGAGTCCAGCATTTTGCTCTCAGTCCAGTCTGCAGACCTTGGCCAGGGTCCAAACACAAGACAACCTCCCCTGTTTACAAGAAAAAGGTAAGCTTTTAAAAAACGTTCACATATGAAAATGACAGTCTGTGGATGGTGTTTGTTGACAGAATAGAAAGCGGAATGGGAGGTAGATTCTTTTTCTCTTTTGGTGAGTTTTAAAAAAAAAAATCAAATCTGAGGTGTTTTGAGGGGAGCAGAGCAGGGAGCAGAGGAGTGTGAGCTCTGTTATCTCCCTTGTAGGTGAGAGCAATGCTCATCTGGGACACAAAGATAGAGCCCGGAGATGGAGGGGGTCTGGAATGAAGTGTGTGTGTGCATGTGTGAGTGTGCGTGTGGGAGGGAGGGATAAAAACCCAGCAGAGGCCAAGCTCCCCCAGGTTTTAGCCCAGATGAAAGGCCAGGATCTGGGCTAGATAAGAGGACAGATCACGGGGGGTCGGGGCCAGCCGGCTGTGAGAAGCCATGTCCAGCGGCCATCTTTCTCCAACCTCCTCCCTCTCTCTCACATATACACACATACAAACACATGTACACAGTATGTGGGATTAGTGACCCTGAGAGAGTAAGACAGGTCCAATAAAGGACCATTCTGTGACTCATCCAGTCCAAGAGGAAATCAGATCATTCCATTTGTTTTTTACTCCTGAGTGAACTTAAGCTTTATCTGTGCTCGATTGCTTCTTCCTGCATGCATGCTAACTGCTCATCTTTGCTCTCAAGGCTAAGGTGTACATGTGTGTATGTGTGTGTGTGGGGGGAGCTAGGGTCTGGAGCGAAGGCGGTCATGTGGAAAATGAAATCAGTGTTTGCAGTGCTCCTTGTTTCATCTCAGAGCTCCTCTGAACGAGAGAGCCAAGGAGTGGGAGGAGAAGGTGCATGCGTGCGCGAGCGCACACACACACACACACACACACACACACGCGGGCACACACAGATTTGGTAACATCCAGCTGCTCCTTTTACCTTTTCACCGGACAACAAACAGTAAAGGGTGTTGCAAGTGAGAACATTACGGCACCATATGGTATTCATGGCATGCGCACAAACACACAACCGTATGTCATCCACTGTCACCTGAGCAAATCAATGCAAGGGAGAAATCCATTCCAATTAGGATCCCGCTGCTCTGCCCTGCATGTGGATATAGATGAATCGATACAGAAATCCCACAGCTAACCTGTCGTTCCTCTCAGAGAATACGCTGAACTGAGACTCGTTCATTTACTTACTCATACAAATGAGAAAACTCACTTATCCCTTTCATTTGCAGCTGTTTCTAAGTATAAATATTCCAAGGAAAGGCCCTAATTGGTTTAAGGAATTCCAGTTTGGTGGTCACTATAGACAAGCTGGAACCTCAATAAAAAATGAGGCAGTACTCTTTGAAGGCAGGATGCTGTAAACCTCTGACAACCAATGACCTTTGACCCGATGTCCTACAAGGCCCTGTGTCATCTCTGGGAAGCCGTAACATCTTCAATCATCCATGCTCACAGATGAAGAAAATGAGCATATGACTGCACGCACAAACACACAGTCACATGCTCATGGACAACATGGCTGCTGGCTCAGAGCTGAGTGGCACTGACGTGAACTGGAGGTGACAGCAGTGTGCCCCAGTGTGTGTATGTGTTCAAGGTCTCAAGTGTTAGGCAGCCAGCACTGTGTTAGCCATCCAGACTTTGCTCGACACTAAACCTTTACCTGACCTTTCCCTCTGCCGTGACATTTGGACCCTTGTGAATAGGTCAAACAGCACTAAAGAGTGGTGGAAAAATGGAAGAGAGATGGAGGAGCAAAAGATTCTGAGAGGGGGTGAGGGCTGTCAAAGCAGGGAGGCGACAACAGATGTGTGTTTGAGAATGTGTTAGAAACAAATGTCAATAACTGAAAGTTGCAATATTCCTCAAATTATTATCATCAAAACTGTTGCAGACCAAATTTAGTGATGAGTTAGTTCTTTGGTTTGTAAACAGCAGAGGGCCATCACTCGGTGTGACAACACATAAGGATGAGCAATTATAAATGCCACTCTGCTAAATTCAAGTCTGTGAAAAAGCACTGGCAGTGTCAGATATTTTGTTTCAGAAATGTGCAGGGTCACTGATGTCAGGATGTTGCTGCAAGTAGATTTTGCTGGGTGACCAACAGGAACAAGACGGGGATGACAACATGCTGGTAAAATAGTTACACAACTAGATAACACACATGAAAAAAGGGATACTGGTGGATGAATGACATAATAGGACATACAATGAATCCTTGTCTACCAGTGTGGAAGCATTTAAACTCTCATTGCCAAGTTGTAAACCACTGACACTTCTCCAAATTACCAAATAGTGAGGCTTCGTGTTATTAGGTTAGGCTAGCTACCAACCCAAAGCATCAGTTTCTGATGACCTGGGAAAGAGACTCAACAATCAGCTATCTTCAGAATTGCACCTCAACCAGCAGACTTCCAGAGTCTGAGGGGCCCAGACACACCACACCATCATCAAAGAACTAGCGGCAACTGTTGCGTTGTCTCACATCGCCTGTGTTTTGGCCAAAAAGCTGCACTTGAACATATCGAACAGGCTACAGCTGACAGCCAACTGACTCGTCTGCCTGCTATTTTCACAGCACTCTCACAAATAGAGCCACTTCTAATCAAGGCAAAAAAAAAAAAAGAAATTGCACTACATGGGTGAAATCATGGATACAGTGTTGTCTAAAAAGCAGATGACAAGGGACGACTAGTGCCTACGGACACACCACAACAACTAGGGCCACAGACGTTCACCAACATTTGCCAACGGCCTACCTTCAGCCAGGTGTGTCAGGGGCCTGGCAGGCATAACCCTAATATCAAGACCATGTTCCCATTACAGCTGGACAAGAAATGCAGAATACAAATTCTGTGTGGCCACCAGCTGATTATATCTGTCAATCATCAACAAGGAGCCACAAGCATGGAGCTTGGTTAGACCGTGGACCACAGTGCTTCAAATGTCGAAGGGCACGCACCGATCTGTGGCACCTAACAATAAAAAAAGAAAAAAGAAAAGAACGTGTAAACTAGCACAAAAGCCGTCCGAATGACCTAAAGGCCTCGGTATGCTTTGAACAGATTATGTTCCATCTGGAAAGTGACTCAACAAGGCTTGTGACTTTCCATTACAGACAATCCATCAATAATGAGGAGGTATGAAAGTAGACATTAGGAGATATTTGTATCAGGGATCATGGCCACGACATAACAGGCTGAACATTGCATACAGGATTTGTACACTCAGACATATATTATTTTTTTTAATCAGGTAATGTCTGAGGAACACGAAGATGCTGAAACCTGCTCAGCCTGCAGAGGCAAACAACAGGTCCGTTTTAAACCAGCTCTGTCCTCCTGCCCTCTCTCCATCCCTACTGACAGATGTGCAGTGCACGCTGTAATGCACTGATACACAAATACAAGTAGAAAACCTGTTCAGACACACAAACACTCCCACAGATAAGCATTGCAAAGAACTTGGCCCTTCCTAGGAAAAGTGATGCCACTGCAACCTCGACTGGGACACTAAGAAAACACCTGCGTTCCTAGTCCCACCTTAATGATCACTCGTCGCAATGGGAGAACTTTAATGGGGGCCCTGGAAGGAAGGAAGCTGCCAGCTTGCTAATTTTAGGCACTCGGCATCTCAGATGAAACGCAGGAAAAGGCAGAGAGGAGGCGTGGAGAGGCGGGAAAGTTCTCTGTCTCTCACTTTCTTGACTTTTCTGCATCATGTCTTTTTCTAACTATCATTACCCCCTGCATCCGCTACCAGAGAGTCTCATAGCTCTTTGATTCTCTGAATCACTTCTCCCTCTCTTCCTGTTCCCAGCCCTCCCTCTCTCTCTTCCTCTTCCCAGCTTTCTCTGTCTCTTTCTCCCTTTTTCCGACTCTCTCTTTCATTCTCACCTCCCTCCCCTTCTGTCGGTACCTGAGTAAATAAACAGTGTTGTGTGGGATGCTAATTAGAGCAGGTTCAGGGACGTGACGAGCCCAGAGACAGATAAACAGCAAGGTGGGGAGGAGAAGAGATGAGATAGAGGGGGTGGGGGTGGAGGTAACCCACCCCAAGGGCAACACAACACAGACACAAACATGTCAGCTTAGCGGTGAAGGACAGACAAGAGTGGTTTTGGCTTTCAACCCAACTAAGGGCGTCTTTGAAGCGAAGGGCGCTAGCAGGGTAGAGGACTTTGAAGGAGCTGCCATGGAGTGAAGGGCAATAGCAAAGAAGGGGGCACGTGGTGGAGTTTCAGCCATGATGAGAAGAAGAAGTTACGTCGTGCAAACTTCCTTAATGACGTGCTACTAGAGACCCGGTGCAAGATCAAAAGAATATGCAGATGATTCCAACAGTTCTCCTGTTGAGGTGAGCCTGGGCTTCTGAAAGCAGGTCAAAATGAGACGGCTTGTTCTTATTTAACAGAAGATGGCCTGTCTGGGGGGAATAACCTGCTCGAAATGCAGGTCAAAAGGTAATGTTACAAAGGAGAGGTGAACACAAACAAGTACGCTTACACTTGGTGGTAACTTGATTTAACTCCACACTGTCCGAGCAAAAATATAATGTCATCAGACAGCAGGCTGACTTGAAACTTATTGTATTATCTTTTAAATCACTTATCAAAAATATTCTCTACTTTAGCTCAATTTAATGTGACATGGCAACAGAACAGCAGTCATAAATATGAGGACTTAAAACTTATTGTCCTTTTCCACTACAAGAACTTAACAATCTGCACTTCTGATTTAAACTGGAAAAAAGTTTTTTTTGCTTATTTTCATATATAACTAAGTAAATATTGATGTTACAGTGTAATGGCTATAGAAAAATGACACCATCCACATTTAGATTGGTTCTCTATAACCCTCCCTTTTACTACGATACTCAGTCTCCCACTGGGCTGGATTTTTATGCAAAAATGAAGGTCGATTACAGCACGAAGCAAGTGTGTCTGCCATTGGGCAAACAAAACAGGAAGAGGCATTGTTTCCCTGGTCACTAACCCCAGGTAATGGTGGAACAACTGATATAAGTGTGGAAACTGGATAAAGAACCCCCACTGATCGAGGAGGCAAAGAAGGTGGAGAGGGACAGTGATAGAAACTGAGGCAAAACAAGAGTGAGCGGACGGGCACAAAAACAGCTTTTCTTTTATTTATTTAGAAAGAGTACAATGTTTGCAGTCCAGGGTAGGGCTGGGCAATATTACTTCAAAATAATATTAAAGTATTTTAGACTATATCACGATACACAATATATATCTGGATATTTTGAAATCTCAAAAGCCTTTCATAAATGCTCAATACCTCGATAACAATGCTCCAAAAATATTGTAGGGATGACTATTGGTACTTTCTGAAAATATTAACACAATGACATTTTTGATGACAACGCATCATCAAAAAGCAACACATGCCATATCACAAGATAACCCTATCCAAAATCTAAGACCGTATCTCATATCACAGTAATTGTATAATATTGATACTGTATGTCACCCAGCCCTAGTATAGAGACGTTGTTTTGATCCCTAACCCTTTTTTTTTGACACTGAGCATTCTACAGTGTGGAGAGTCCTTGTGGAAGAGAAAGTATCTATCTTTCAGACTCAGCACCTCAGACAGAAAAGATGTGCATGTTTTGGATACTCTTCAAAAAAAAAAAGAAAAAAGGCAGCAGTGCAGACATTACGTTAATGTTTCACAGGGGAATAAAATAAGATTTTGTGGGAAAAACAACAAAGGAAGAATTGGCGCTGACATTGTTACTGCAAACATTACATATATGTTAATACTGTATGCTGATGGAGAACCTGGGCCACTGCTGGGGCTAGAACAAGCTGCTCAAACAGTGCGTCAAACCAATTTAATGATATGGAATAATTTTTCAGTGTGCTGCATTGCATGCAATGTGATCCATTATTAATTTGAGAATGAATGACGCATTCGTTTGACCAACCACAATCTGCAAATCTGCTGGGACCCCCAAAGTACCTGGCATTTAGAATCACCTACTGAGTAAAGCTAAAATATGGTTCCTTAAACCCTATTACTGGGTCTCAGCTGTGTACCAAAACATAACAGTAGTAATACAGATTGAAAGGAAAATGTTAAATGTTAATGCAGCGCTTTACCACATAATGTTGTGGTGCGGTGCGGCAGAAGTTCAGGCTGATTCAACTTTTTTGCTGCAGTTAGCAGTATAGTACTGGTCCATTCAAATGGACATGTTGGGCTACGTTTCTTTATGCAGTACCGAAGACAATCTGAACACAACTTACCTCTAAATAAATTTGAGTGAGTGAATTATGAATATAGTAATTTTATCACACTATCAGTTGATCCTGAATCCGTGTATCATTTGTTTTTTAAATATTCAACTGGGAATCCAAAATCGGAAAATGAAAGAACGATTGTTTATTTCGTTATTCGTTTATGTATCTGATACCAAAGAAATAATAACGGTTTGTTTTTTCATACTTCGATTTTATGCTCAGATCAAAAAAAGGGAAATGAAAAACCGGGCGACGGGCCGAACTTGATTTTGATATTTAGTTTGTCTGATTTGTGTGACCCAGAAGTGACTTTGACTTCTTCGTGTGTTGCACTTGCAGCAAATTCACCCACCAACAGTTCAGTGTGAAAGAAAGCCTGAATAACCAGAACTGATTGTAAGTCAATGAATCAACACTATGGCCGCACTGGAACCACACACTAATATAATAGAAGACTTATTTGAAACTGGCAAGACGCAGCAGAGATTTCCACCAGACTGCAAAAGATGAAGTTAACCCACGATTCACAGCTTCTTATTGGAATTTTCCAGTCTACCTTAAAAGTGGCATACTGCCTAAAGATGGCATAGTTCAGTCATTTTCAAGCCAGTTCACTGAAAAACGTAATAAATATGGTAAGATGAAATGACAGTGAATTACAGGTTCAGGGGCGTGACAATGACACAGTCTGTAATTGGTTTACAATCCTTTTTTTTTTTTTTTTTTTTTTACAAAAATGCTAGAATCATTTTGATTCTAGCATTTTTTTCTTATTGTCCTCGCTCATGGTAAACTGATACTCAGTCCTACCTATTTGCTTTGGTTCTACCTGCTCAGTATTAAAAAGTCTCAAGAAACCAATACTCCAATATGACAGGGGACATCACAGGGTTTGAATCCTGACTTTTATTTATTTTTACTGTAGCATTTATCTCCTGTTGACCTAAAAACCTTTACTCTATTTGAATATTTTACATTCATAACCCTGGGCTACTTAACTTTCTCAAAAGAATACAACAGATTGAGCTAACAACACACCTTGTCATTTACTTAAGTCATATCCCTGTCTCTGCTCTGCTCCATGTCTGTAAAACACACAGACAGGAAGCAGAAGGGAGGGAGAGGGGTTAGAAAACGCAATCGCAAAAGACTCTCAAACTGAGCTGAAATGCAACAAGGGCACATAAATCAGGTAAATAACAGAAACGGTCCTGTTGGACACGCAGGCTACATGTGTAAATTTGACCAAAAAAGAACTGGATATATCTAACACTGATTGGCCGGTTATCGGTTATGGCAGATCATACTGAAAACCATCTGCTTTCTGATGTCTGGCCAATCGATCGGCGCATCTCTACTTTTTTTTCTGTTCTCTAGATTACAAAGATTCTGTGAAAAATAAATTAAGTTTCTTGGTATTTCATGCCCCCCAAAATCACATTCAATACACTCCCCCAGCCCTCTGATTACTGTGATTGCATACTTTGAAAACTGTGGAACATAATCATTAGAATTTTTATTATAATTTCTGCCGGTCATCAGTACCCTGAGCTGCTCCAGTGGAGTGGCTCAGCAGCCAACAGTGCAGCGCCTGTATAAACAGCTCCCAGGGGTGACTATGTGTATTACTGTGAATGTAAAACAGTGCTTTACTGAATAAAAACCACCATGAGCTTAGTCACATTTTTCTTCCTAATTAAAGTCTTAAGAAATTAGTTTTTTTTCTCATTCCTAAAGATTTGGTGGATCCTTCCCTCCTGTCTGTCTGTCTTTGTCTTTGTCCATAAATTCAACATCTGCTAAGGTGTCTTTGTTGGGTTATTAAAACTGTAGGAAACACTGTCTGGCAGGATCAAAGCCAGCCTTGGACCATAATGATCACTGATGCTGTTGTTAAATTAAACAGACGTGAGTGCTGTTCAGTCTAATGGGGGGATTTCGCTCCACTAGCAGAAGAGGTGAAGAGAGGCAGTGGACCAGGTACAAGACAGGAGAGAACAATGGTGGAACAACCGCCACAGCATGCGAACACTGTCTTTAATGTTACTCAGAGACGTTTCATGATTAAAAGACATCTTATGATCCCAGATTACGGGCAGATTGGTAATGACAGGTGCAGGGGAAACCTTGGCATTACAAGGACTTGCGTAAGCTTTTAATCTCATGTTAAGTCCAGCACAACACTGATGAGGAGCCAGAGAGGGGAAAGTGGAAGGTGGAGAGGACCACGGTATATCGAAGAGATTGCGGAGGAGAGGGGAAATGGAGGGAAGTGTAATGGCTGGATAGATGAGCTATTTTTATAATGAGGTCACTGTGAGCTGTGGGATTTCATTCTCCTGGGAGACACACACACTCACACACACAAACACAAGGGAACTGTGGCGATGCATCGTTCCTGCTGAGTGGGGCTGCCTCTGTCCACAGAAAGAAGGAGAAGATGAACAAGAGGAGGAGGAGTAGGCAGACAAACCCGATGTCAGAGAGAGGATCTGGAGGATTTTGGTTATAACCGGATTGGTCGGAGCAGTCGTTTTTCACATCTCTAGCACGAGGACTGATGCTTAATTATTGAAAAGGAGTGACATTCACTCATCTTGCCTTTGTTTCAGGACAAACAAACACATTCCTCCACTCTCATGACTGCTACTGTCTCTAATCCAGTAAAGTTCGAACATAATGACAGAAAACACTGCTACCAAAGAACTTGATTCACTTCCAAATTCATCCATCGAAGAGCAACTTTTGAATCAAGTACAATTTTAAAAAATATATGTTTGCATATTTAGTACCTTTTTTTCATTTTGCTCATGCTTCACTTGAATATAGTTGGTGTTCACTATGTATGTATGACTCCTAGTTTTTTTAGTTATCTGTTCTTGTACTTCTGCTGCTGGGACACTTTAATTTACCAGCGTAGGATCCATTAATGTATCTTATCTTAAAAGTAACTACTGTCAAACCAAAAAAGTGTTTACCGATTGGATGATCCTTCCTCCTCAGCTGCTCCCTCGCTCCTCCTTCTTCTGGATGGTGCCCGGGATGTGGTCCTGTCCCCGCCTCTCCACACAACCCCTGTAAAGACATCAAACAACAAACCTTAAATATAATTGTTAAAAAAATAGAGAAAAACAACAATCTTAAGGCAAACTGTATAACTGATTTGCTATGCAAATAATATGGAGTCCCAAAGTGTCAAAATACCTAAAAAATAAACAAGACATCATTAATAATCATATGAATAATCAGATTAAAGTTAATTAATATTTAAACATACATATAACCTTATTATTGATTCAAAACTCAAATCATTATTACAAAAGCTAAAGACATTATAAAATCAACAATAAAAGCAAAATGGAATTAGCTAGCTGGGTGGGAGGATAAGAACAGATATGATTAGCTGAAATGTGGAAAGTGGACGGTCCCTGGTGACAACTCCACTGTCATGACACTTGATATTATGACGTAATATCATTGTGAAAAAAGCAATTATGAAATAAAAATATACTAGAAAAAAAGGCATTTTAAAAATAAAAAAAGGACCATTGTCATTGTGTATTATTTGTATTATTGTATAATAATAATAATAATAATAATATATATTTTTGTCACACTTAATAATAACCATCATTAATAAATGGTAAATTTATAGTTAAACAGTTCACTGTTAACTATAATGAAATGCCTTATAGCCATTTATTAAACAACGGTTTCTAAACAAATTACAAAGTATTATAAACAATAAACAACTGCTTATTAAATGGTTTATAAAGCATTTCATTGTTTGTTAAGAGTGAAATAACCATTAACTAATATTAAATTAACTTTTATTTTACCCTTTATTAATCATGGTTGTCATAGAGTGCTACCTTTATTTCTTAATGCCTTATTTATTTAATAGTGACACATTTGGGGCTCCATAAATGTCCATAGTATTTTTTCCATGCGTTCGTTACAGTGTGTGCTGTTCTATAAATTCCTGGAGGCATCATGTGAAGGGTCTCAAATGATCTGTCTGCATCAAGGTAAAAAATGTAACATGGTGTGACGACAAAGTACATTTAGCCGCGGCTCTGCATGGCCTGTTTCAGAAGCATACATATACACACTAGCTACAAACTCTCTCTTATGCACCCCCTTGCTCGCTCTAAATGCCTGTCGCTTTGGACCTCCATTAAGCGAAGCGAGCTCGTTTAGCCAGTGTTTCGGCAGTTGGGGACGCAGGCTGCCCACTCAGTCAGATCCAGCCGTATTAAATAAATAAGGAGCGCTCTTCTGTGTAAATTATTCATTTAACACGCCTTATCCTCTTCCAACAACCTTGTTAGAGCAACTCAGGAGTGGAGAGGGGGCGAGCGCTGGGGCCAAGGGGGGGGAAGCAGAGGGGAAGAGGCAGACACCGCAGCTCATGTGCGACTCAGCAGAACCTGTGGTGCATCTCTAAGCTCTCTGGGCGTTCAGTCGTAGGGGGGCTAATTCGCCCTGACACCTCCTTTGTTTCAGGGGGAAAACTGACGCGTACACACAGCATTTGCTCACATGCGCACACACTTGAGCACACACCAACATGCACAAACTTAGAGAGAAAGAGCATAAGAGAGGAAATTTTAGTGCATATTCATAGAATAATCATTCTAGTTGTCTGGATAAATTATTGAGAAATAGGAGTCCAAGACACGCAATGCTGGAATGCGGGAGCTGTTTTTTGTGCTGCCTGAACTCCAGTCAGACAACACAGCAAGTCATCCACCCTAAACAAGCTGATTCTGATAAGCCGAGCTGGGGACGGAGAGGAAGATGCTTTGTGAAGGAAGAAAACAACTGTTCTATATATGCATATACAGTGGGGTCCAACAGTTTTAGACCACTAGTCAAGATACTTGCACTTTGATGAGGGTTTCAGGGATCAGAGTTTTCTTTCATCACTAATGATATTTGCTTAAGAATTTGAGTGAAAAGTTGAATCTTTGAAAAATGTCCATGAATTTCAGAATATCTTTATTTGTTTTGTCCCCCTTTTGCTTTAATGACAGCATGCACTCGAGCTGCATGGACTCCACAAGTTAGTGTAAAACCTGCTGACTCATGTAATCGCAGCTTGATCTGACAGTGTTCCACAAAGCTTCTTGTGATGTCACAGAGGATGTTTGGCTATCTCAGTCGTCCAGTGCCCCCATAAATATTGAATGGGGTTGAGGTCGGGTGACTGTGAAGGAAAGTCCATGACAGTCAGGACTCCTTGGTCTTCTTTGGTCTTCAGTAGTTGTGTCAAAGCTTTGAGGTGTTTGGGCTCATTGTCCTGCTGCAGTATGAAGATTGAAGATCAAACCAGAGGGTGGAGCATGTCTCTGATGAATGGAGTGGTGCTTCTCCTCGGTCAGGGTGGAGTCAGTTCTGTGCAGGAGTCTGAAAACAGCCCCAGACTTGAATCTTCCCACCACCATGTTTCACTGTGGCTTTGAAACACTGAGGTATCATTCTCTCTCCTGTCCGCCTCCTTACATACACCCTTCTGTTACTGACATACATCTATAACTTCGATTCCTTTGGTCTTGTGTCCCCTCCTGAAAAGTGGTTTAAAAACTGCTCCTTGTCTACTGAGACACTACAAGACAGCCTTCTTTTGACATAACGACTGCTGATCTGAGTCTTGTGTTGTTTATTCAATAAATGATGTATCTGTGATGAAGTTGCTTTTCTATCTTTTAGTGAACTGAGCTTGAGTGTTTTAGAGTTCCATGCACTGCCCCCTGAGAAACCTTGAGTCTACCCATGATTTTATGCTGAGAGAAGAACAGAAAAGAAATGCCCTCTTGGTTAAGAATAACAATTTGACTTCTGACACTTTCACTTACTTTCTGAATCTTCAAACTTTCTAATTATTTCCAGGGTTATGCGACAATATTAGAGATTTTCAATGTGGTCTCTCTCAATATGACCCTTTATTTCTAACCCTGCAAAGTTATGAGTCAGAAAGACTCCATTCAAACTAGACTTAATTCCTAATACTTGAAAACTCCAGTGATGCTTAAGTTTTAAGCCCCAGTGTTAATTCATTTCAGGTATAAGGGGAATTAAACGCAGTCACTGTAAGTTAACATGATTTACCTGGAACTTCAACCTCTCCTGCGACAACGAATCACAGTGATGGCAGTTTGAAGAAAAGGGCATTTAAATTTATTTAAAGAAACTGAGATACTTTTTCTCTAATACCATACAAATATAAAGCTATTGGCACAAACACAGCTAAAACTGACAGGGAATTTGAATGGTTAATTTGCAGACAGTCCCAGGATCACGGCAGCACAGACAGAACCTGTTCTCTCTCTCTCTCTCTCTCTCTGTCTCTCTGTGTCCGACTCCAGTGTTCAGCCCCAGAGCGGGAGGTTGTTATGTCAACTCTGACAGTGCTCATTACCAGCCTCTACGCTCTGAATTGGAGTTAACAGGCTTTGGCCCAGGCAGAGGCCAGCAAGACCTGACTGCTACAATGGGATCAGTGTGTGTGTATGTGTGTGTGCATGTGCTGAGAGTTAATCACAAAACGCTCTTTCATTTCTAAATCACACCCCGAGGCCACTGTACATTACAGAAGCACTGATACACAATGTACCATGACATCTACTGCTTATTTTCATTTTCCTCTGATCGCAGCGTCCTGCTACCAAAACGCTTCAGTTGGAGTTTGTACGTGAACCAATGGGCATTTCTCAGTGAACAGTTATTATATTGGGATTAGAGCTGCAAGGATTGATCAGTTAATCAATTGTCAACTATTTACATAATTGGGTAAATTTTTAAGGCAAAATAAGTAAAAGTTCTCTGAATCCAGCTTCTTTAAATATGTATATGTTCTGGTTTCTTTCCTCCTCTATGACAGTAAACTGAGTATCTTTGGGTTGTGGACAAAACAAGGCATTCGAGGACATCATCTCAGGCTTTGGGAAACACTAATTAACAGACCAAACAATTAATCGATTAATCAAGAAAAATGATAAACAACTTAATCGACAATGAAAATAATCAAGAGTTGCAGTGCTAATTGAGATTACCTCTGAGATCACACAGTAGACTATTCTATGGTTAAATCGATGACACAAAAATACTTTTACTACCAGTAAGATGTTGTATTGATGGTAATGAACATCTTTTCCATAATGGAATATGATTTTGCATATGTAGTGTAGAAATAATGTGTTGTTGTTTTATAATGGGAAGTATCTTATGGAACTGGCATGTAACTTTTTTGCAAAACTTACAAACTCACATATTTACATTTACAGGTTGCAGATTCACCACAAGGGTTTTACTCAAAGCCACCTATGGGAAAGGAAAGTCAGTAGTCGAGACCTGTAGAATTAGACATGATGACATTTATGTGTGAATCACACCAAAAACAGCACTGCATTAAAGGATCAATGTGAAGGATTTAGTGGCATCTAGCAGTGAGGTTGAGATTGTAACCAAATGTACACATCTCGTCTCACCAAGCGTGGCTGGCTGCTAAAAACGCAAAAGGCCCAATCTAGAGTCAGGGTTTGGTTTGTCTGTTCTGGGCTACTGTAGAAACATGACAGTACAACATGCAGCAGACTCTGTGGAAGAGGACCTGCTACCTCTCTAGATATAAAAGATTGTCATTTCACAAACTTAACACTGGTCAAGTAAAGGAGTTATCTACTACTTAAGCTACAGAAGTACTTTATAGTTCAATCCACATCACCTTTGACCCCCGTTATGACATCACTGTTCTCAAAACATTTCCTGTCCAAGCTGTCCAGCACAGCTCCCGACCAGGTCTTCACCACATTTACTGACATCACAAGTAGCCAAAAAATGTTTTTTTCAAGTAGACCGAGTGATGGGACTCCACTCTATGTTTGCACTGTTTTATAATTTGTACTGACACTGCTGCACAACAACGTCCCAGGGGATGAATAAAGTTCTAGCTACTCTTAATGAGAAGTATACAAGAAGAAAACAACATTGTTTTTACTTACTGACTCAATTACTTCATTTATTCTGCTGTCATAACTCATTATAACTACAGTGAAACCAGAAAACTCACATTAAATGTTGCTGTCTTGATCAAACATTAAATAAAACATTAAGTAAGCAACATATAGATATTTTTGTGTAATATGACTGCCTGTGCAGAGTGATGTTTGTGAAGCACATCTCCTGGAGTTGGTGTGAACTGTTCATTCTTTTTTTTAAAAAAGGCAGCAAGGACTTTTGCTTATGGAGTCTGCGCTGTTATTTAAGAATTTCCGTATCAGTGATGAAATCGCTTTGCGATTTCTCAGAGAACTAAGCTTGATGTTTTGATGTTTTGATGCTGTGGTCACCTTAGCTGTCTGATCGTGCTTTGGATACAACTAATCCAGTTTCTGTAAAGTGTTCCATGCACTGCCCCTTTAGAAACCTTAAGTCTAGCCATGATTGGATGCTAAGAAAGCCCCTCTTTGCTTAGAAGAACAATAAAAGAACAACAATAATCTCTTACTTTCTGAATCCTCAAACTTTATCATTATAGGTTCACATAAAAGTATTAGAGATTTTCAATGTCGTCTCAGACTTTTGGACCCCTCTTTATATCAACTAAGATTTGTATGAGATTAGTTTCAGTACTAGAAGTTATCTGGTTCTGTAATATTGCTTTCAGGAGCAAACAATAAAAAATGTTTTACCTATCTCTAGTTTATCCCCAGAGACAGAATCTGTCACAATCCTTTGTCTCCTGCTGCCATCAGGTGTCTCTCAAGACCTTGATGGCATCCCTCGGCAGTTTCTGCCGCTCCTCTCTCAGGCCAGAAACCACCAAGCAATGTCAATGATTACTCTTGCGATTAAAAGCTTTCCACTTCAAATGGGCCTCATGTTTATACAGGCTCTGATATGGCGGATGGGATAAAGAGCAGGTAGAGCTCTGTGTTTGTGTTGGTGTGCATGTGTGTGTGCCTGGATTGGAGGATGAATGTCATTACGCCCCGGCTCTGTGGACATACAATCATAATGACACGCCAAATGCCATTCTGCATATTGCAGCTGCTTCTTCCTCATGCTCTTCCTCCTCCACCACCTACATAGGCCTATAGAAACCACACTCATATGTTGCTTTAGATTCAGAATGAGTGCAGTTTTTATGCAGGAGGTGGTGGGAGGAGTGATTTATTTCTCCAAGGCTTACCTAAGAACTTTGGTGGTTTTGCAACAGGGACTGGAACAAAAATATTACCAAAACCTTTATAAGGTCCAATTTCCATGTCAGTGTTTTGCTGGGAAAAATTGCCAAGTCTTCAAATGTCTCACCAACAGTTTATTGACTTATCCTTCAGTCTGTCTGTTCTACTGCATGTCTAAGTCTGGGCATGACCAAGTCCTTTACATTACCTTATAAACAAGTTGCTTTTCCCATAATTTTTTTTTATCTCTAGGCAGAATAAGAAGGACAAAAGTGTGAGGTGTCCCACAGCTGCAGCACTGCAACCTAAATTAGTCCAGACCACATGAAAAGCTGTCGTCTCTATTCCAGGCCGGGGCGGGAAAATTACAGCCCTGCTCTCGCTACTCTAGCATTAAACCTCAATTAGTGCACAACTACACCGATGATGTCATCACCGAGAGACCCAAGAGCCCTGAAAATAAGGGGTGCGTTGCTTTACAGAGACAGAGGCTCACAAACCACCTCAAACTTTCAGGTCCTCCCTGAGCACCTCAGCGGCTCAGAGATGTTGTTTTTTCTATCTAACTGGCGAGAAATGAGGTGATGTTCTTTTGATACGGCCTGAAAAAACAAAAGCACAAGAACCTGTGGCCCGCTTCAGCTAAATTTATCAGGAATTTTAATCCAGAGTCGTGACTGGAGCTTTCAAGAGGTCAAGAAGGTAGGACAAGAAAAACTCCTGTTTGACCTCCAGTGACCTGGCAGGAGAGAGAGGAGGAAGATGAGGGGGAGGAGGGTGATGGGGCCTGGCTCCAGTCCAAACACTGTTTCTACTGGCCATTTATCAGAAAAGCAGTGATATTACACAACAAACTCACATAAACAAATGCTGGAGAAATTTCATTTGCTGCTGCACACATTGCGCTGAGCCTGAATATTCCTGTTTGATTAAATAGAGGGTACTGTTATTCTTGAGTACTATTAAGGATCAAAAAAGGTGTTTCATACTAAAATTAAGTAGGTGGTGTCTACATTGGTGTAGGAATGCTGAATGGGGACCAGTTCTAAATGAGTAAAAATCTGTTTCTGAGGTCATCTATCTGTACTGAGGAATCCAACGAGTGACATAAGCATTACAATGAATGTGGTTTGGTGTCATTTTTGCTCTTCCGCTCCACACACAGTGGGCAGTAGTCATGGCAGACTGAAAAGGGAAACGGTTTGAAATGTGGTTATATTTTTTGTAACATAAATCTGCTAATATCAGACGTCTTCCACGGCTCTACCCACAGAGAGTCCTAAGTCCTAGTCCCAGTTCGTCTTAAACTGGTAAGTTTAAAATTACTACATGAAGCTTGTTAGGTTAAGAGCATATTGTTATAACCAAGCTAAAAACACAAGTTTAACTGTATGTTAGGGAAGCACTGATTCAACTTTTCCCATGGAGACATTGATTCCATTACCTCAAACTAGGGCTGTGCGACATGGCCTTAGAATAAAATTGCAATATTTTTAGGCTATATCGCGATACACAATATATATCTTGATATTTTTTACATCTTTTCAAAGCACTTCATAAATGCTCGATATGGGAGAAAAAAATCAAATGTCACAATATTACTGACCAAATCCCTCGATATCGATGTTGGGACAATAATGTAGTAATGACGATTGGTAATTTCACAAACAAACAAGTAGAACAGTCGCGTAAGTTTAGAAAATGACCTCACTTTACTGTAATGCTGCTTTTAGAACCACGAAAAGACAACACTTGTGTCATATCACTATATAATGATAACAAAATCTAAGAGTATATATAGTCTCATATAACATTATATACTATAATGATATAGTATTGATATATTGCCCAGCTCTACCTCAACTCAGGGTATCTGCTGATGTAGATCAAAGATATAATAATTGTGTGCTCTTTACTGCTAATTTATTAATGACAAATTACAAGCTCATCATAACTGATTGGAATGATACCCTTAAAAATAAGAAGTAACATAAAACCCTGGACACAGCACTCAGTGGTCGGTTATGTAGTCTAATGTAGTCCCTCTTGCTGCAGGGACATTGTTCCTTCATGTCGTACAAAGGAGGGAGCACCTTCAACACAGCTCAGCATGGGAACGCTCCCAGGCACCACCTCGTACCTTTCTCCTCTTTGTAACACAGAGAGCCATTCCCCACACTGTGTGAATTATGCATCGACCCTCCCAGCAACTTCTCACCGGTTGTTCAAGTGTGCTGCCCGAGGACCACAAGTCCTCTTCGGTGTACCTCCACCTGAAGACACGGACTGCTCTCACATCTTCAAAGAGAAGTCAATCACGCCATAGATTGTTAGTACCACCCAGTGGGTTTACAAAACTTATACTCCCTCTCTCACAGGTGCAGAGAAAGGGGATGGGGCCCACATTTCTCAGAAAGTGGAACAGATTTTTTTTTTTAGAGCCAAGCTCCAACAAAAACTTCGAGCATGGGTGGGTGGGGGTGAGGGGGGTGGTTGAGATCAAAAGCCTGCAAGTTCCTGGCGAGCGGACCCAATCAGCCAAGAGGGCCAAGGAGAGGAGGAGAGACAAGCGCTTCCTTTTTAAATTGATCCCACTGAGACCCTCAAGGTTCCCCTCACAGGACTCACAGAAAAGCGATAAAAATCTGGCCCTGTGGATCTGACGAGGAACTGGGAGGGTAGAAGGCGAAGAAGAAAGGTGGTTTCGGGGGAGAGAAACAGAAAGAACAGAGGGGAAGTGTGGGGGGAGAGGAGCCAGTTGAGGCAGATCAAGGGGAGACAAGGGAGACAAGAAGGGTGGGCTCATTCTCCGAAGGTGCATCAAGGCATCGTTGTGTGCCAGTTAAGAGCCAGAGTAGGCAGGACTGTGCTATCAGCTATCAAACCTGTGTTATACGTCTGATGATGTGCTCAACCAATTAACCACGGGTGTATCTTTATCCTGCCCAGGTCCTGGCAGCTGAACTGTTGGATTATTTCGTGCTGGCCTGAGATCAGACCCTGGACGGGGCTGGTGTCGTTATCCTCAGCATGTTGGGGCCTCAAAGGAACAAGCGCTATCAGAGCAACCCAGAGACGCCGCAGCCTGCCAGACACACCGCAGACCTGCCCAGTCGACTCCAGGAACACACTAACACACAGCAAGGTGGTGTGTGTGTCCTCTCCAATTCCATGGATGTATTTTACAGTACGATGTGAAGCCATTATCACAGGGCTTCACGACAAAAGCCAGATAAAAAATAAAAAGATCTGCAAATTATATTTATGCAGTGTTTCTAAAATGCATTTTTTCTCTTTTCAATTTTTTCTCTTTTACAGTAGGGATCCTACTGTAGTCTTAGTAGTTCAGATTCCATTAATTCTCTCTCACTTTTCAAAACAGGGTTAAACAACTTCCACAGCTTACAAATGTGACTTCCTTCTGGTTTGTTAATGTTTCTTTGTCTTCTCAGAAAATACTAAAAAGGTGTAGGAAAATAGCTGAAAAAACACAATCTCAATTCATGCGCAGAACATTTTGTAGGTACTTTCTTATATTTCTTCAAAGGGGACTCACACTATAATATAAATTCCTGATATTAATAGCATGTAGTAATGTTTGCCAACTGGAATACACTTTCAAAATGACATTACATTTCATAAATTCAATTACAAAACGGAACAGATTTTAAACGTTTGGCAAAAAATGATATAGCATTTACAGTTTTCACAGGGAGAGATTACAGGTCCAATGCCACTTTTTGCACTCATGCTAGACCTCGACATGTAATGTACAGTATGTCACTGCATGGCCTTGCTGATAAAACATGCATGGTCTCTTAATAGATTGGGGCAGTATACCTTATTAAGTTTCATCTCTTCATTTCTCAAAGCTTCTTGGGGTCTGAACCACACAAACTATTTTCTTAGATCTGGAGAACAACTGTAGGCCAGGACATATCTGCAGGACTACAATACTTCATTACAACGAGTTTGATGGCTTATTAGATGCCAAAATACATTTGTTAATAATGCAACAAGACAGGATTACAGCTCTGAATAATTATATACGGAGCTCCCCCAAGCGTCAGCGAGTGCCTGATCTAGGCTCTCCTCCTCTGTCCACCCCCTTGGGTGCCTGGGTAGGTCCGCTGTTCAACCAGAGGGGGAGGGAGTTGTGGGCCATGATGAAAATTACGATTAAATCACACCTCAAAAGAGAAAAGCGTGCTATTTCCTATCTGTATGTTCAGTGGTTGTCGGGTGTTGATGGGTTGTGTTTAAACAGCCATTAGCAGAGCAGATACGTAGGATTGTGAGCTGCTGCTGTGCCGGTAAACACATTGGCATTTGGCTGTCGCAGTTGCAGAGTCTCTGCACTCATTAGGTAGAGCGTTCCCTCGCAAAACATGTTGCAAGGGAACGCAAAGTATTGCGAGGTAACGCAAAACTTATTGTGAGGGAAAACAAAGAATTGCGAGGGAACGCAAAAATTACTGCATGGAAATGCAAAAATTACTGCATGGAAATGCAAAAATTACTGCATGGAAATGCAAAAATTACTGCATGGAAATGCAAAAATTATTATGAGGGAATATAAAAATTATTGTGAGGGAATGCTAAACATATTGTGAGGTAACGCAAAAGAAATCCTAATGAAAGTCTTCCCATGTCCTTAAAGAATGAGCTCACCCGGACAACAAAATTCAGTCTTTCAGTCAACTAAAGTAGATGGGGAGTTGTTTTCAAAGTTTAAAGAAAAAGAAACACACTAACAAAAATGGCTATGTATGATCAATTTGAGATCTTGGAGCTTCCAGAGACTCGGATTACACTGGACAAGCTTTTCAGTTGTTTGCTTTACATTTAAAAAAAAGTTTCCTTAAGCTAAGTGTATACTGAAAAATAACTATTTCCTACGATTTGTCTTCCGACTACATCAGAAGGCCGAAGAGTTTATAGCTAAACTGAGCAACACTGGAAGGTGAGCCTACTGTCACACAGAGGCAAGATGTGATACTTATTTACATTTCTTGTCATGTTAATTGCAGTTCAACTGTTTAACACTTCCTGTTCCTCTGAACAGAAACGCTCTGTCCTGCGATGTCTTTTTTAACATTAGTTCTGCCAGACCTGTAGCAGCAATTGGAGCTAACTAGCTCTCCTCCTGTTGTTTTCAATACGGACTGTTGGAGCCCTTTTGGTATGATCAGTGCAACATTTCATGATGTTCTGCATTCTGAGACTGAGGAGATAGATGGGCCGGTAAAGTGAAACACTTCTTGTCACATTGGGTCTCCCGCCGAGAAGCCAGCCAGTGATTGTAGCTAGCGCTGTGGAGAGAGAGATAACTATGGTACCAGCATGAGAAGACATGCTGCGTAGTAAATTCAGGTTATCATTTGATAAACAAAAGTCTGTATGACTTCAGCAGAGGAGGGAGCAAGAGGTAGCCTTCATCCACATCTCAGATACTGAGGACAAGTAAGAAGCAATGTAAGTGAAGAAAGACTCACTTGGTCAAACGGAGGACTGGCAGACATCAGCATTATAACCCTGCATTCTGATCTGAATGAAGAGTAGAGGACGAAAATAATCTTATCAGATTATCAGACAGTCTGGTAGCAGTACTACTTAATACAATAAACCAACCTAGCTGTGATGGATAGCCAGTGCTGAGCATGAATAACTTACAGCCTCATAAATAAGCAGATCTCTACTAACATCATTAAAGTAGCCTTGGGCTGACACGCCCCCTTATCCCAGTGCAACACCTTCAACCAAACCCTCTCCTCAAATGCTTTGAAATCATGTAACTATTCAGTGTCAATATTTTGACATTTCATTCAGCTAACTCTCCAGACGAAGCCATTTATTTAACTAGCAGAATAAAAATTGGCAGGAGATGCAAAGTTACGTGACCGGGGCTCAGTTGCCACAGGTAACCTTTTTGGAGGGACTTAGTGTGGCAAATTGATTGCTGAGAGCGCAGACTCATCATGAGTGCTAATTTTCAGCAGCAGCGCACAGCGGAGGGGGAAATAAGAGGCTCTATTTATAACAGAGGAAAACAGCAGAGGGGGATTAGCTTGTCATTAGAATAAAGAGTGCAGAAGAAGAATCAATTTCAGGGTTTAAAAAGCTGACAAACACAGTTCACTTATTCTTTCTCTCACTCCCCCTCTGCCTCTGGCTCTCAGGTCACCTTTTGACTTGACAGCCTACTACCAACAGGATATGATGGAGGTGAGTTTTTTGAGGAGGCAAGCTCAGATTTCACTTTCACGACAGCTCTTTATGTCTAGTCTAATGAGGATCTATTCAACAACACAACTGCCTGAAAATAATAGTGGTTGTCTTCATACCATCAAGGCTGGTAACAGTTGTAGCTGTAGTTTGAGTTTGGCTAACCTAAAGTATCATACTACTCATTTGTGATTAAAGAAAATACTCCTTAATACATTCACTTTCTGTGAATTAGTCGTGCTAGTAACCAAAAGTGGTTATTCATTGAAACAGACTGTAAATTGTATCTATGTACATTTGTCATGCATGGTTTCTGCAGTCAATAGCCTGACAAACAAAAAAGAAAATCACATAATCCTAGCAAACCCATCACCACCACATCTAAATCTCTGTGACATGATCCACATTGTTTCCAAACATGAGGGACTCAATGCTGCACTCCACACAGTCAGGGCAGACTCATGTAGATAAGATGGAGACCTTAATCTGTCGGGAAAGAGACACTTTAAAATGCTAAAAATAGCTATGCTGACTGGATTTAAGGACAGATCACACAGGTGGGGACAGCAGCAACTACTCCTGAAACAAAGTCTTGACATTTAATAAAAAGAAAAAACTAGAAATGAAGAGTAAATTGTGTTTCAATTATGGATTTCCTCAGAAAGATATGAGAGGCTTGTTGATGAAGGTTCTCAGTCATCCAGGTCAATGTAATTCCAAGTGCAATATCGTAGGCAACTGGACTTTCAGTTTCTTGAAGACGTTTCACCTCTCATCCAAGAGGCTTCTTCAGTTCTACCTAACTGAAGGGGAGTTGTCCAGGAGTGTCCTTACAGAGTCATTAAGGAAGCGTGGCAACTCTGAGTTTCAGAGTCTTTAGGCCCACTTGTGAGTTGTTGACCCAACTGGCCTGGACTTGAAACAAGTCTTGTTGCCTATGATATAGCACTTGGTATTATGAGAGTCTTGTAAGTCACACACCAATAAAAAGTGCATCTACTCTATGACTTTAAAAGTCATGTTTTTTGTCAATGTCAATGTCTCAAAAGATCAAGCCAAAGGCAATTTTCCTCCTCGTGGACAATAACCTTACTAGCTAACTTCCCTGTGGGTGTTGCTAGGATGGGTGAACCAACACTTCTTTCAGGAAATTTTGCACTGAGGTCAGGCTCTTTAGCCTAATTTTCACCAAGCAGTCCGGTTCAGTTTGGTTCAGTTCACCACACTGATCCAATACTAAAAGGTGGAGTTAAAACACTGCAGAGCACTGATTGTTCATCTTGTCGTCTGCGCTCTGATGTAGGATTTCCCAAACCCCCGTTTTTTTATCAGCAGGTTTTTGTCTTGCTGCCTACGGCAAAAGGTTAATAGATCACAGTGTGTCTTTAAACCAGTGTCCCGTGTGGTTCCTGACTGCTGGAAAAGTGACAGAGATTACCCATAAAGCACGGCCATTACAAACCCCACCTACATTGAAGAGTGGATTTAGGTACAGTTACCACAGGTTCAAAGGGTACTAATCTGAAACTACTTTGATGGAAATTATGCCCATCAGTATGTTGGGAATGTGCTCCTTTTCAGGAATCGCCTGTTAAAAGTGTTTGATATCATCATTTTCATGATTGGCAGTCCACCTGGTCTCACTTCAGGTGTGCATAATGGAAAAGGCCTTGGAAAAATCAGTTTTCGGGAACTAGACCAGGAAGGAAGCTTTGGGCTTATTATCAGACAGAGCCAGTCCAAACTGATCATCCTACTACCCCTCACCACAGATCCCTCAGCCCCTGACCTGGGCCATCGTGTGCCCGCTGTTTAACCTGGACAAGTCGTGGGGACAGGAACCACACAGGAAACAGTGTAACTCGACACGATCAGGAAATCATGCAGGGGGATGGTGAAAACAAAAGTAAACTTTTCCACCAACGCCATATTACAGCCAAAGCGAGTTTAGCCGGGCGGAGGCACTGGTACATTTCTCTTCTCAGCCCAGGTTAGGCCCACATAGAGCAGCTAAGCTGGCTGTAGGAGGCAGCATTGGAGGGATTTATCATTCAAAAGGGATTGCTTAAGAAGGCACCAAAAGGGGGGATGAACTGAAGACAACCTCCCAATGTCTCCTGTAGAGGATGCTGCCAAGACTCTTCACATTACTGATACAGTAGCAGGAAAACATATTCAATTAATACACTACAGCAGACAGCAATACTGGACTCTCCAATCCAATCGGCTTATGGAGCATCTAATAGCATACGAGGAGGAAGGATATTGTGCTAATTTGTCTTGTCTGTGGAGCGCTCTGACAGCCCCATTGATGCTGACATCTCTTTAACATGAGGTTAGTGGGTGTTTGGCCTCCCTTTCAGCCGTTTGTGAGCTGCAGAGCCTGGAAATGATTAGGCCTGGGAGGGCAATTAGCCTGAGCATCGCTGGGCTAAATATAGTCCGGCTTGGCCCAGCTCTGCTCCTGGGTCATATCCACATCACAGCCTCCACGCAGGCATGTTAGTTCAATCTGGATCCCGTTTGTTTTATGACTGATGCGAAGGCTCCGCTGACTCAGACGAGATAACATAACTCAGCCGTCGATCAGGTGTCTCGGGAGGGAAGGAAGTGAGTGGGAAGGAGTCGTGGAAGAAAAACTGAAGGTATGACGTTTGAAAGGGAAGCACATGTTAACCTCAATAGTCGGAGCAGCATGTTCCTAAAGTTGACTGACTCATATTTATTTATTCCATCACACTTTAAATGTGTCTACAAGCAGTGCCCTGCTTTCTTAGAATCAAACCTAACAGCCTTCTTTCACAAGAAACACTGTCTCAAAAAAACATGGTTGGGAAAACATGCTTTTCCCACAGCCTTACACCAACTAAACGGAATGCAAAGAAAGAATGCGTTCCCATCGCACGGCTCCCTACTCCTCCAGTCCCCGTATTTCCCACCCCCTGTGAGAGATTTTATCCTTAAAAAACAGGAGGTTCGCCCACTCGTTCACCTGGGACGGCTCTTGGACGGTGGAGGCAAGCTAGAAGGTTATAGGAGCCTGGGAATGTTTAACATCAAGAAAGCAATCAGAACATAGCTGGAGCTCTGGGATTTAGACAGGAAACATGGAGAGTAACCCCTTCCTGCCTGAGAGGAAAGAGAAGAGGAAGTGATATGGGTTATGTGACGAAGTTTGACTGTAACCTGAAAGGGAGCCTGTTGGCATTTATAGGAATACTACAATTTTAAGTGCTAAATTTAGCCTATTAAGACATATCAGGAACCTGTAAAGTTTCACTTCTCTTGCAAGTAACACTTTTTGGCTGATTTCAACCTACATCAGTGTTCAGAAAGGTGAACGACATATACACAGGAGTAACACTAAACAAGACAAATAGTCTACAGACACACTATCGGCCATGTCATACATATATGCTCACTGTAAAGGAAACCACACTGTAAGAATAGATCAAAGTTGAGGTCCAAAGTTTGAGCAGTTATTGCCGCAGTTATAGGTAACCAGGTCACTCTCTTCTTTCTCCAAGAAGCTGATTTCTTAATCTTCATGCAAACGAAAAAACAGGTTTCTGTGATCTGGACAGAGTAACTAGGATTTCTCCTGAAAAAGCACAAATTTGTCAGCTACGTAGAAAACAATGCAATGAGCAGGAGAGATAATTACAAATAATAATGGATCATATATTAAAACCAATTCCACTAAAATTGAAGCTCCTACAGAGTAACCTGTATAGGTTTAAATGAATGTGTTTCAGGTAGGGTTACAGCAATGACCACCTCAGAAATTAAGACACCTCTCAGTATCATAGTATATGGCATTACACTATTATCACCCTTAATGGAATATGGAATAAAAACAGAGCTTTAACTTGGTAGACAAACGCTTCCTTATTATTTCACAGAATATATATATATATATATATATATATATATATATATATATATATATATATATATATATATATATATATATATAAAAATACACATACATATATATATATGTAAATATATATGTAAATAAAACACAAATATGTTAGAATTCAATTCTTTAGATAAGCAAATGTATGGTAACGGTCGATTTTCATACCATGGTATACATTTAAACAGATATATTGCCTCAACTCTAGCTTCAAGTGTCTTGTACCACATTACTTACATGGTGCATGTACATATATTTACAGCTTCAATGTTCTCAAAGAACATGTCAGCATGGTAGATTTCCTGAATGATTTTTCATGGTTACCCACAGCATTTTATAGAAGAGGTGCCCTGTCTCAACTGAAATAAAGACTGTCTTCTCAAATATCTGAGGAAATTACTACATTTCTTTGAAATATGACAATAGTTTAATTACAAGCTATATCACACGGCACATGCTGCATATTTAACAAGTGAGGCAACTGCTTAAATTATAATCTATTTACGACATTGATAACAAGATTAGATACATCAGGATCTTTCAGCTCAGCAGGTGATTGCACGATCGATCATACCATACATATTCCTCTCTATAACTAATCAAATCAGCATTTTCAACTGTCAGGAAAAAATTAAACTTTTGAGTTTTTACATCCGTCACATCAGGTTGAAGTTAGTTTCCACCTTCACTAACCAATTTCCTGTAATGTGTGTGTAAAGCAAGTCAAATTTTATATCACCATGGTTAGAATAGATTGTGTGGCGTCCACAAGTATCTGTACCAAATATTATGGCAATCATGTTTTATCATATTGTTCATTCAATAATAGATTATCAACATGCTTTACTCAGTTAGTGAAACATTTGACCTGCTGGTGGCGTTAGAGGAACGGTCATAGGGTTGATAGGCTTAATCTTCTGGGAACCATCAATGTCTGTGAAAATTTCATCCAACCATCCCATTGGCTAAATAGAAATATGCTAATTGTAGCGTACTGTAACTGAAATATGCCCCTTTTATAAGCGGTTCATTTCCGTGTACTGTGGTGTCTACTTGGAAATCAACCTCTGACTGAGACATTAACTGTTTACATGACATGAGAGAGGACTCCCATAAAGAATTCTACTGAAGAAGCAGTTCAGAGAAGAGATGTAGGATTTAAAAAGTCAACACAGTAGGCGACAGCACCACCTAAATACTGCCTACCAGAAAAGGCCCGCTGGCCTTAATCCCAGCCATAAATCACATCCACTGTGCACCCACTATATGAAATTCCCTGTAAGCCCTAACATTATGGCCATACCCATAGATATCCTTGCAGCTTGTAGCAGCAGAATAAAAGTGGAAAATACATCCATCATAAAGAGAGGTTATTTTGGCGGTGTGCAGTGATGATAAAACTGTGGGCATGCTCAGTGCCCTGTTTATAAACTGTTTGTTAATCTATCATTTGCCACAAGAGGAATGAGATAACAATATGGTGTGGTTTACAGTCAGCTCGCCCACCGTGGAAAGATCGAAGTGTGTCCTTGGACTGACATTATTTATTGAAATATATTCACTCAAGCTGAAATATGTATAGCGAATGCATTATGAACAGTGCTTCTGATGGAGCAGAGAGCGCTTTAACTCACCGTAACATTGGCTTGCTCTTTTCAACAGATGTCCCTTGTGTGACACACGGCGGGGATAATAGAGAGGAAAGGGTCTGAACGCTTTAATTTACCCCTTTCATGAATGGAAGGGATTTCCTTTTGATGGCCTATTTGAATGTATAGACAATTTAGAGTCCTTCTCCGAGCAGCGATTCTGATCTTAATTACTTCGTTAATTAGCTGTGATTCACAGGGAGAAGCCTTGCCCTATCCAGAGTCCCTCTGCATTGCTGAGGGGGCTTCTCAAAAGCCCTCACATCCTCGCTCCTATTTTAGAGCACCAATCCTGCACTTGTGACACTGATTTGCAAGTCTGCCTTTGCTGAAGGTGGGCTTTTTTTCCTCAAATGTCAGCAAACCCCATAGAGCTCCGGCTCTCTCATTCTACTGCCTGAGGAAAGCGGACCAGATCAGACCCAGCCCCCCCTCCCTGGTCTGCTGTAGACTTATATCACACGGCCGCATTCCACAGATTTATGTTTATCGTTTTCCAATGAAAGAGGGACAGCCGGTGCAACATCCTGCATGCTCCCCTCACTGTGATAAATATGGCTCCCTCGCTCTGGGTGCCGCAACTTTGCAGATCGATGGAGCATTTAGCTAATCACAAAAGAAAGCAATAGCAGGAAGAATAAAAAGGGTTGTCATAAGCAGGAGGCGTTGAGTGAACACAGCAGACAAACAATGATGCTTATCATTTGCTTGTGAGGTTTACTTACAAAACTGCCCCACAGGAGTTATCACTCATCAAGGTGGATCAAGCTTTTTCTTGTACAACAGGCAGTGCAGAACATGCAGTGCAAAAGTAGGTGTTTTGGCATGCAGGCTAGCTTGAGAGAACAGCCGGCCAACTGAAAGAAAAGGTAAGGTCCAGCTGAGGCAGCTGCTTGCTATTACACCCCCCCCCCCCCCCCCCCCCCGCGGCAGGAAATAAGCAATCATTTAGTACTGACAGGTACACGCTGAAGCAATGCTATCTCTGCTCTCAAACCAACCAAATCATGGATTACACAAGTTTAGAATTAACCTTAAGCCTCTCAAGTATCTCTGCCAAGGTTAGTCACTTTTATACCTTGCAGAGTGTGAGCGTATATATTTTCGTAAGTAGGATAAAACATGCGGACACACGTGAGCATATGTGAGAGAGATTTTACTTTGAACAGCAAAGAGAGTATCAGCTCACACGAGCAAAGATATCAGATGTACAAACCATTTCTGTGTGTGTGTGTACTTTCCTCTGGAGACAGAAAAAAATCATAACGGCAAACAAAGAAAAAGCTCTCCTCAAATCCTCCTCAAACATGTGAGGTGCTTTTCTGCTCGTGAAAAGCAGCAATTTAGAGGTCTCTGGTGAGCTGTAGAGGGCTTAGCGTGTCCAACTGGATCTGGAGTGTAGCTGCAGACCTGCCTTAATGCACTGCCAGGTCACCGTAACTGTGTGAAAATGGCAACACAAGGCCAGTATGGCTGCTTGTAGCTTGGGGCACATAAACAAGGTGACAGTACAAGCAAAAAGCTAAGAAAGTCCAGTATATACCAAGTGCCGCTACCCTTAGTGTTTTTGCCATGCAGGCATGGTGTTCAGCTAGGATAACCAGAGTCTCTTCAAACCCAACACCAAATAAGACTTCTACAAACTTAGACAAAAAACAATTACTTGATAGCGGTTAAGGTGTAAGTTCTAAGAAATGGACAGAATTTGAAGGAGGTTCCAAATCTACAGGTCCAGTATAACTACTATCTGCTGCCCATTATACTCTTTGTGGTAGCTATCTTTAGATGTAGTGACAAACTGCAGTTAGCAAGTAGCTCAGTTAGCCATGGAGCTAAATGGCTGACAGGAGTCTGCCAGCACCACTACTTTGGATGAGTCACCACTGACAACAAGGCTCACTTCGGTTGGGCTCAGCAGCCTACCAGTGAACAGAGCTTTACACTAGACTGGGGCTGAACACAGCCTCTGAGAACATTAGATACATTGATGAGTTTTATTTTGTTTATGTTATTTGTATGAAGTGTATTTTAGATGAGTTAAAAGGCATTAAAAGCTCCATTCACACCACCTTTTCAAGGCAGGAATATTGCTCTGTTATTCCGCCTTGCCGTCAGTGTGAAAGTCACAGAGGTGGAATGGGGGGGGAGTTTTGTCCCGCCTCTGATTCGCAGCAGAGGTAGTAACAGAGCCGCAAAAGAGCTGAGTCGATCTGTGTGAAAGTGTAAGCCGGCAGCACGGGACAGGGGTTTGACATTTTGATGTTGTTTGTCTGAAAACAAAACAGATCCTTCACTGGATAGTGCTCACAATAAAAGACCTTCAAAATAAGAGACATGTCCCCCACTTTAATCCACTAAGTTATGTTACAAGACCAAACAGCAGTGATGTGGTCACAGGTAGTGTCTCTGGCATCTTATATGAGAAAAAAACAGCAAATTTATATGTGGAAAAGTCGTTGCCAGGCACCTCCAGCTGTTGACTGGCGGTGATTATGTGACACACTTTTAAGCAAAAATTCTGACATGTCTTGTCACCCTCCACTACTGTGTAATGGTAGTTACTGTCTTTGGCAACTTGTAAAAAAACAAAACAAACAAATTTAATGAGGAAAAGTCATTGCGACCCAGTCAGCCCTCCACTCACTGAAGACTCAGTAGTCTTCAGTGAACTTCCCCCCAGAAAACGGCATCCCTTTCTGCGAGTGAGAGCCAGACAGGGTCCGCTATTTACTGATGGTGATTATGGGATGCTGTTTTTTCTGTTTAGTAGACGCTCTAATTAAGACTAAATAGCAGTTAATCCAATCCATTGTGAAAATCCAAATGTGTAGTGATGATAATATTAACAGCCTACAGTCTCAGTAACTTGCAGCGACCTGCCTGCCGTGAGCCTGATACTAGTGCATTTTCTCCTCTGGGTAGAGATATGATATGTCCTCCCTTACCTTTAAATAGCCTTACCCTTGTCCTAAATAACCCCAAATTATTATTCTTTCCAATGAAATAAATCTAATCTAACATTAGCATGGCAAATAAGACTGTGCCAAGGCAGTGTAAGGGCCAACTAAAATGCCCACATACATGCAGTCAGCTCTGTTTTGTCTGTGACAGCCCTAAAGGCCCTGAGGCTCAGTAGCATTTTCTCCATCTACAAACAGCTCTGTTCTCCAGCCCCAGATGTCTCATTACTGTAAAACAAGCAGAGAGATGAGCGACATACAAGCCACTGGCCCACAACGCTGCCTCCCTTTCAATTAGAAAGGATTAGCCTAGCCTGAGCGGGCCTTCCTGTGCGATATGTTACCTTGCATTGCACAGGACAGCCATATGTCAGACCTAAATAAATTACTGAGAAGCTGAAAGCTTGGCGATATCTGAAAGGGAGTTATGGCTCCACTAGAGTGCACAACAGGCTTAACAGGAGGAGGATGCTGTTGCCTCTATAAAACTTTACACTCTATGAGAGGGCATGGGCGGAGACACAGGTATACACCTTCCCTCACTCACTCTCGTAAATTAGACCTATAGGATGCCACAATTCCTCAGTAGATTTAGTAGTTTTACTCAGCGTGCATTAATCAAGTGATAAAGCCAAGCCAGTGAAATTTCTGCAGTGTCAAGCTTTGGCTAAGCCAACTGGACAGATCTCATACTGTCCCATGGCACATACTGGAGGAAGAGAGACCAAACTTAACGGGATAGTGAGGCCCTCATGCCGCTGCCTGCATCACTCACTTTTATGAGAATAGGGTGGCGTGGGGTTTAACAAGAGGTTTTACTCGTCAAGGGAACCGACATTACATAACCATAAAACGATGAGGTCCACAAATCACCAGTTGACTTGTGACGCATGGTAGGGCTGGGCTTGTGCAGCTCACAACCCTGCTGCAACTCTTGTGATGGTTGCTGTAAGAGTAAGAACAACAAAAAGAGTTTTAATGAAACCTGTTTTTTCTACAGTTAAATGGAAGCAGGGTTTCTGCTGGCGTTTGCTTCCCCCCACATGAAACTGAAAATACAGCTTTGATACTCCAGCTAACCCTGCACCCCGCCACTCGCTCGTCTGCAGAATTTTCCAGCGAGTCCGTGCCATAGCTGGAGTGACTCCACTGACCAGGGGCGTCTGTGGTTGAACCGTGCTAGTCCGCAGGTCCGGAGAGGCAGGCAGCGAGCAGGCAGTCAGGCTCCGCTATGCCTGACATGGAGCACCCTCACAGGGGGAACGACTGAGTAATGGCAGGGTAACTTGATCCAGGGCTGGGAGGGAGTGGGAGCAACCCTGACGCCTAAATCATAGCTGTGGGATGGAGAGAGGGAGACACACAAATGTGTTTGCAAGAAAGATACGCAGAGGGATGAGAGGCTGAGGAGACAGTGGGTGGGACGAGCAGAGAAATGAGCAGTGGTGAGACAGGATACTTGGGAAGCGGCCAAACGACAGGGGATGAAAGTGAACGCCTCTCTGCTGCCTTTCATGCACGTGCCATCGTGAGGTGGGAGGGACCACAGAGGAATGACAAGGCGTGGGCTTGGGTTTCAAATTCATCAGTCTGTCTAAAACAGAATAAACATGCGTAGGCCCAAAATGACTTCTATTTTCCCTAGTGTCTGACACTAATTGAGAAATTTGGGCTTGTAGACATAAATAAATGTATACCTCTTCGTATAGGCCAAAGCATTTAACCAGGAATTAACCTGTCCCACAGCTCTGTGGGCTCATGGAGAATCACTTAATTACATCTGGAGCAAGGATGCAATACATTTCAACATAGTGAACTTACTGAGGACTTCAACCATAAACTGTGATGCTCCCAGAACTCCAGGATCCCTACTAGCTTGAGGCTTGCTGCAGAATAAATACAGCCACTCAATAACAATATTACTGAAATGATAAGGGCCCTAAGTTGGGTCCAGCTTTACTAAACTTTTAATAATCAATTTACATAAAAAGAAGGGCTAATGATTTCACAATAAATGAATTAATTAAAAATCTGGTCAAAAAATTGTATTAATTGTGAAAAATGCCAATCACAAGCCAATCTTCAATGTTGCTTATTTTGTCCTACAAACAATCACAAACCCAAAAACGTTAAATTTACTATCATGTAATTTGAAGAAAAGCAGCAGAGAAAGAACAGCATAAGCTCTAACTTTATCAACCCTGAAGAAATTCTTGTGCCAGAGATTGCTCCAGATACAGCATACACTGTAAACAAGTATGTTTTAAAATTAAGTTTCTCTTGACTGACTAATTGTTTCAGCTCTAGAAAAAACAGTAAATTATAGATAAATCATTTATACCGATATTAAATTGCAAACATGAATAAAAATAAAAAAAGCCCTTTAAGAAAATACCCTTACAAAAAGGCAAAGAAAAACAACAAACCATACAAAAATAGAAAATAGAAAAAAAACCTGATTGCAGTAACTCTCATAGCACAGCTAAACTGCTAAGACACTATTTCAGGACTGTGGCAAAACACAACTTCCTATTTTTTAGGTTATATTCACTGAACATGAATGGTGTTTACAGGAACACCCTGCTCCACACTGACCCTGTTCAGACCTGCTATCAATATGAGTTTTAATTGGACAGCTCTAAGTACAGGTATGAACACTGTCAACATGCTTTGAGGATGCATCTGAGATCTGATCACTCAGACCACATTTCAGAGGTGGTCTGGGCCACATGTGAACACGTTCTTTAAGCAGTGTGCACGCACATGTGTCCTGCGCCACACTGAAGGACTGCCTACTCAACTGATGTGCTCTGTGAACAAGAAGAAGAAGCCACAGCGGCAGCAGAATGGTCTGATTTTCCTGTGGTTCACTGTAATGTAGATCACATGTTTGGGCTCTCTTAACCTGCCAATGTTAGCAGCAGATGTTTGTGAACACACTGTCTGTTAGAGCTGTCCACTTGTGATTGGATCATTCAGGATGATTGTTGATATCAGGTCTGAATTTCTTCTTTGATTTCTTGTCTGTACAACCACAGTCTGTGGTCACAATCTGTTGTTAGCTGCTGGAACAGGTTGGGGTTAGGGGCCTCGCTTAAAGTCCACTCAGCAGGGTTAGGAGGGAGGGGCAGATTAATTCGGAAAAGCCAGCCTGTACTCAACTCCATTTTAAAAACTGTCTGACTTCACTTTTTCAGTAGCGACTTGTGATGTATCATAAATATATCATTACACTAAGCGAAACGACAGATCTGTCCCAGCCGTTGCCATGCCAATGACCATACAGGTCTGATGCTGCAGTCTCCTCTCATCAACCTCTTATGATGTTACCACACGACGACAAATTTTTACCACGCACACAGCATACAAAATGGTTTGCTAGAAGTGGAACACAGCCAGGAACTATGCTAATGCTCAAAGGAGCAGCCTAATATAATAGTATGCCTTAGCTGCCTGCAGCCTACAAATCCTGTAAAAGTCAGTCATTAAGCTTCACATGTAATTTTCATTAACTTTTCTTGGAAACAAGAGTCTAGCAAGACCAACAATTTAGCAGAAAAAGAAATGTTCACCAGACCATTACTGAACCACATCCTCCCTTTTCCATCCACAATATGGTCTCCATTCATTATTCAGACTAGAGATGCACTTTCCTTGTTCTTCAACTCTCCACTCATGACATCTTTGGGCAGCACTTAACAGACGGGATACATATCAGCTGCTTATAATTCAGGTATAAACTAAAAAAAAAGACAACTTCATCAGGTTTTATTCAATTAGGCTAAAACAGGCTGATGGACTTCTTCCAAAACCCACACAAAAGGATTCCGACTTTGAATGCATGACTGAATTAGCTGTGTATAAATGTTTTTAGGGGAGACCTGCATTTTAATTTAGTCTTGTAGCGCCTACATTACGGCCATAATGTAGATAAGCCATAATTGGAATAAGTAGGCCAAGCCTTGAAGCAAACTTTAACTTGGAAAAACAATCAGTCGCAGCTACAGTGTCCATCCTGCAAGACACTTCATGCAGAATAACTGAATCAAGACGTGTCTGCATTATCATACTCCTCGTGCAAAGTGTCAACAAGATTTAGGAACAATCTACACTTTTTTTGTTGATACCTTCTAGTTAGACCGTTACTTCAAAGTCTGGCTCGATTGGCGCCTGAGTAAAAAAAAAACAACCTTGTGTGTGTTATGGTAACATGATCTTGGTTATGATTGAGCGGAAATGTTAGACAAGCATCTAAGTTTCCTCTGCCTGCTTCCTCCCTCCTCATCTAGCCACATGTGAAACCACACTGGAACTGCTCGCCAGCCAAAGTAAACTCTCCAGTCATCCACTTGGCATGTGTTTACACTGGATGCCAGCTTTACATGCCAATCCCTTACTCATATTCTGGTGATTAATGATATCACACAGTGGAACTCTTCTACATAATCATTGTATGCCATGAGTGTGATACATTTCCCACAGTGAGATACATGTAATGGATGCAGTTGCAGTCAAACTCTGTGTGTGTGCGTGTGTGTGGGAAGGGAAGGTGTTCCTCACACTGACTCATCTATAAAGGTACAGAGCTGCTCTGAGTCTGCAAAAAATGGTCACCAAAAAAATGTGTAGGCTAACCAATTTTCTAAGTGAGCAGCAAGCTGCTCTGAGTTGAACAATGAATGGAAATGTAATGTAATTTAGCAGATGAATTAGAGCCAGAGTTAAAGCTGATTTATGTGCGTATGATTAGCTTTAGAGCTGGATACATCACATGCTCCAGCAAATACCTTAAATGAACTGTATGGCCTGTTTACAGTCTTCTGCTTAACCAAAGTGACCCGCACTTACATAACATGGAATGTACAGAGTTCTCGCGAGGCAAACAGAAAACAGCCAGTAAAGGCAGAGTTGGGCATTTTATAAAGTTGAGAGCATGAAAGGGTCAGTTCACTCACAATAAAAAAAAGTGCGATATGTAAGATTTAAGTTGAAAACATACAAAAAAATAACTACAATTATCAGCAGAATGTGAAGAAATAAAAGTTTTGACATTACAATGTTTATGTACTGTGTTGCAGAGATATCTACATAAGTTAGCATGCTAAGCTAGCCCCGTCTGTCCTTGTCCAAAGCTCCTGTGTTAGTGGTGTAAACATCAACATTATTTTATTTTATTTACTTATATATATATATATATATACATATATATATTTATCCATTATGTACGTTTTTACAACCTAAACAATTTTTATTGATTCATTTTGTTTTATTTTCTTTTTACTATTAGTATTTTAGTTCACTTCAATATCTTAGTATGATCTGGACCTGTAAGAACTTTTTAATTTGCCATTTTTTAATTTCCACTGTCCTAAGTTGGATAATGTGTGATATGTGCCTCTATGTTTTTCCCATATGTGTGTATGAGGACTCCCATATGTGTGTATGAGGACTCTACTGCAAACAAAATCTACCTCTGGGTACTAATAAAGTAACTTGAACTTGATTACCCCAGTGCTCAGAGAACTGTTTCAGGACCGCTAGCTGCATGGCTAACTGAGCTAACTAGCTAAGGACAGCTACATATAGCAGCAATTAGAAGTTACACTACCAATATGCTGCCCCATATAAGTATGAAATTGACAGGTGGCCAATTCTTACAAATTGCACCTTTAAGAAAAAAATATATTTTGCCTCTTAGTTCTTGTGGTGTATATACACCGATCAGGCATAACATTATGACCACCTGCCTAATATTGTGAAGGTTCCCCTCGTGCAGCTAAGACAGCTCCGACCTGTCAAGACATGGACTTAAGACCTCTGAGGGTGTCCTGTGGTGTCTGGCACCAGGGCGTTTTATAGTGGATCCTCTGGGTCCTGTATGTTGGGGGGTGGGGCCTCCATGGATCAGACCTGCTCCAGCACGTCTTACAGATGATCGATCAGATTGGGATCTGGGGAATTTGGAGGCCCAGTCAACACCTTGGGCCCTTTATTGTGTTCCTCGAGCTGTTCCTGAGCAGTGTTTGTGGTGTGTCAGGGCACATTGTCCTGATGGGGGGCCACTGCCATCGGGTAGTGTTGTTGTGATGAGGGAGTGTACTTGGTCCACAACAGTGTTTGGATGGGTGGTGCGTGTCAAGTGGCATTCACATGAATGCCAGCACCCAAGGTTTGCCAGCAGAACTTCGCATTGTGATGAAATGATCAATGTTATTCGTGTCACCTGTCAGTGGTTTTAATGTTGTGGTTGATCGGTGTTTAGCCATGCAAATATTTTGAGTTCTCTCTCATAGCATTGGTTTCGTGTCCCACATTGGAAACACCTTCAGCGTGACCTCATCAGAAGCTCCTATTGCATTCTGCCAGGAACGTCCTCAGAGCAGATAGTTGTTCAAGAGCGCTCACACTAGCCTGTCACCAAACAGTAGTTTGAGTTGCTAACTGTGGGAGTAGAAATACTTTCAACAGCTAGCCAAAACCGAGTGGCAATACTCCCTGGTAGCAATACCCACCAGATAGAAATATTTTCCCGAACTGAAGTTAACTTCACCAAGCTAACACAGTACCGAGTAGCAATACTCTGCTGTACATATTAATCCGCCTGGAGGTCGGAACACTCCCAGTTTGTCCACGCTTTTACCTAACCACACCAGGTTAGCATAAGCACATTAACAGGTACAGCTTAATGTTAGCTTCACAGCTAATTAGCCCTGCTAGTGACCATGGCTGCCTCTAATGCCCCCATGAAAGAAGAGGAGAAAACACAGACGCGTGGAAGCTGGAACGGCAACGTTGCCTAGCTGGGGGGGATCAACTTGACCTCATCAACCCGCTGCCTCAGGATTTAGCCGGTCCCGACTTAACAATAGGCTCGGTGGATTGTCAGAATGTAATGGTGGATGATGATGTGGATGGTCTCCTCGTTTCAGATGAGGATGACAATGACAACCCTTCACTTGCACTTTTGGACTGAGTTGCAAAACCTCATCCCTCAATGGCAGTTCCAGCGGGTGACGACGACTTGTCTTCCCCAATGTGACTTGGACTTGCACGATGTGTGCGAACACGTCGCTGCCAAGCTCAAAATCCAATGTCCAGAGGTTCAGGTTGAAGCTTCAAGGTCTCGTTATGAGCTTGTTAAAAGCTGCCTAAAGTGAAGAGACGGGCAAACAACTCCTCCTGATTTTTACAGAATTGATGGAGGAATTTGCTGTCTCTTGGCGTAACAAGCCATACAGAGAGAAGCATCCTGTGGCTGGCAGCTCCATGCTTGACTGCGAGGATATGGATAAACACGTTCTCCGCAACATGCTTCTGGTGAAGCCCGTGGTGGCAGCTCATCTCTACCTGAAAATATCCCTGTCGTCACCAGGGTCTGCTCTTCAATCCAAGGCAGATCGTCAGGCCGAGCTTGAGGAGGAAATGACGGCTTCACCCGACCCGGCATTGTGGGAGGAGGTGTGCATCATTACTGATCATTGCCTTCACCTGCACAAGGTGGCCATCCAGTTGCACGGAAGA
Organism: Pagrus major; assembly: GCF_040436345.1. Taxonomy (NCBI): domain Eukaryota; kingdom Metazoa; phylum Chordata; class Actinopteri; order Spariformes; family Sparidae; genus Pagrus; species Pagrus major. The sequence goes on from NC_133233.1 coordinate 5,735,538, forward strand.
GCCATGGGGTTGTTGGTCCTGCAGGAGAGAGCCTGCTGGCTGAATCTCACTACTTTGTCGACCAGAGAGAAGGACGACCTCCTCGACACCCTGATGACATCCCAGGGAGGATGTCTGCCAAGAAGGGCAACCTCAGCCACATTGCCAATCCTTTGCCCAGGCAGCGAAACGGCCTCCTCCCACTTTCAGAATCCCCAGGCTGCCCAGGCCTCAGTCGGCCCCCCAGGCTCCACCAAGGGCATCGGCTCAGAAGGGTCCATGGCAGAGAAAAGCTCATCTCCCTCAGGAAGGGACCCGGTCTGACCAACCACCTCCAACTTTCTCTCAGGTGGTGAGGAGGAAGGAGCGGCTGGCCTGAAAATGCGTGCAATATTAGACCTCAGAGATCTAAACGAGCACCTCAAATACAAATTCAGGACGTTAACATACGCATCTCTGATGCGTTTTCTGCACCCAGGTGATTGGTTCACCTCAGTCAACCTCAAGGACGCTTATTTCCACATATTTTGTTGAGTGAAGGATCTGTTTAGTTATCAGACTGTGAACACCATCAGATCGCAGGCCCCCGCCGGCTTATCCATTCACACAGACGCCGGTTTGCCTCTGCTGCACCTCTGATACCACCTCCGGAGGCGCATCAGAGCCACGGCAAAATTTCACCCCTCGCCACATCTGAAACTTTCACACAGAGGAGGATGCAGAGAATTGGCGCAGGATCTCTGCACTCAAAGGGCAGTGTGAATGGGGCTAGTGTCTCACCAGACCACCTTCCTTGCTCTTTCGTAGCGAGGAAGAGGTGAACGTTTTTGAATGACGAAGAGGTTTTTGAATGACTGGCAGTGCAGTGTCAAGCCCTTTTCATAGGGGGAGGGTCTCCACCCTCCATGACACTGACGTGCCTCGCTCCAGCCAATCCTGGCTGGCAGAATGTAATAGGAGCTTCCGATGAGGTCACACTGAAGGTGTTCCCAATGTGAGACACTCACTACTCAGAGAAACTAATTCTTTCTCCTACTCTGAGGATTACCTGGGCAATGGGTGACAAGTCCTGACCGATGTAATATATGATTGGTTGCCTGAAAAAAGAGCAAGGGTGATGCAACCAGTGGCTTTCTGAAATGTTGAAAGGTTTTCAAGAAGCGCTCAGAGCGGATGACCACAAAAGGCAGTGCTTTTTCTCTAGACGGCCATATGCTGCCACAGACGCTCACTCCTAATTAGAAACAACTGAAAAAAGACACTGACACTCCAGAAAAGACGTTATGTGAAAAAAAGTGACAGTTTCAGAAGTCAAACTGTTATTCTAAGCAAATAGGGTTTTTCTCAGGATCTTGACTAAAGGTTTCTAAGACGGCAGGGCGGGAACTCTAAAACATTTTACAAAAACTGGATCAGTTGTATCCAAAGAACGACCAGGCATAGCCAAAGTGAGAACAGAAGATCAATACATGAAGCTTAGTTCCCTGAGAGTTGAAAGGGCTACTCCATCACAGATACAGAATTTGCTACATAAACAACACAAGACTCCAATCAGTAGTCCATGTAGTGACTCAGAGGACGAGGAGCAGTTTCTAAACCACTTCTCAGGAGGGAAACAAGGACAAACACAGAGGGTGTATGTAAGAAAACAGACAGGAGAGAAAGATACCTCAGTGTTTCAAAGCCACAGTGAAGATTCAAGTCTGGGGCTGTTTTCAGACTCCTGCACAGAACTGACTCCACCCTGACCTAGGAGAAGCACCACTCAATTCTTCAGAGACACGCTCCACCCTCTGGTTTGATCTTTGTGGAGAAGGATTCATAGTGCAGCAGGATAATGAGCCCAAACACCTCAAAGCTTTAACACAACTACTGAAGACCTAAGAAGACCAAGGAGTCCTGACTGTCATGGACTTTCCTCCACAGTCATCAGACCTCAACCCCATTCAACATTTATTGGGGCACTGGATGACTGAGATAGCCAAAAATTCAGTGACATCACAAGAAGCTTTGTTGAATACTGTCAGATCATGCTGGGATAACATGAGTCAGCCTGTTTTACACTAACAGAGTCCATGCAGCTCAAGAGCATGCTGTCATTAAAGCAAAAGGGGGACAAAGCAATAAAAGATATTCTGAAAATGTTCAACTTCTCACTTAAACTTTTAAAATTAGATTATTTAGACTTTTGTGCCCCACTGTATGTAACAAATGTTTCAATAACATGTTAGCAAATTAAAATATTTAATAATTTCCATGGCATTTTATTTATGCCATGCATCACTTTTAATTATTGTAATAATTTAATTAGGACAGTATCATTCACTTCAGGACAGTTTAAATTTCATTTCAGTGGTGGTGAAAAAAGTTGGAGCCCTGCGACTGCAATCAAACTGCAGGGTATGTGTTTAACATACTTGGCCAATAAAGCTGATTCTGATTCTGATTCTGAGTGTGGTGGTCGGAAAGTAAGTGCTAGCCTATCTGTTAACTTTAGTGTAATATTCTAATCACGAGCAAGCATGGAGCATGTGTTGGCTGTGTCGTAGGAGGTTCTGTTACGAGTGTGAAGTTGTACCAAATTAGAAAAAAGTGTTTGCTGATTTGTGTGGTGCCCACTTTTCCATCATCAGCAGAAAAATATTGCTGAGACAGCTATTTTTCTACAAAAAAGTTGTAACAGTGAAAGCTTTTTTCTCTACAGGTCCTGATAATATTTCCTGAACATTAGTCAGGCCTTTGTTGAACAGATCTGAGTCTGACACAAAGAGAGTTACATCAGATTGACCCCTGGAGCAAGGCATTGAAGCCCCAAATGCTCAAAAAAATATAAAAAATTGTGTTTTTACTGGGAGCCTCCCAGTTCAGAATTAGTGTTAACTTTAGAAGTGAAAGCTGCTGCTGAAAAGAAAACACAGTTTTCTGTCAACGTTCCCAGCTTAAAATGTGTGGGGTTTACTGACCTTTACAACATCTTTTATGTGACAAAAACTGGGCTTCTGCAGATAGTGAAATAATAAACTGTTGTACCTGGAAAGGAAAACCATGAACACTCACTGGAACATACTGAATACCACAGTTTACACATTTCCAGTTCCTAAAAGATGGATCAGACTTGAGGGGAATTTTCTTCATCTACACTTCACCACACAGCAGATCATATTCCTCATTTTACCGCCTTAGAGGCGTTTAATCTAAATCTTCAGGTCAAACACCTAAGGGACCAGAAATTGTCTCTAACCAATGAGACTAGGCCAGTACTTCAAATTCAAGGCCACATTTAATCATGGTCTCAGCGCTTTTTACAGTATGAAACAGAAGGCCTTAAAGCTCACGCTGACCTTTGACCTTCCCCCGAGAAGAGGTGTAAGAAAAATTTTAGGGAATACAGAAACAAAGAATTTTCCAACATGTACCACAAACTGTATCTTTATCAGCCGAAGCACTCAGTATGAGTGGAACGCACTTGTTTAACGTCTCTCTAGATTCCTTTTCTGATACTTAAACTCAGCTGTTACTGAGTACTGATCTGAAACCATTGGTTTGTTTTGAGTTTTGAGTTTACAATCTATATTTAACAGAATAACTGGAATTATTTTTAGGTTTGTAAAACTGCAACCTTACAATTGTAGATTAACAAAGAGTAAGAAATAGTACAGTACGTAGCAGTATAGCAAAAAAAAAAAAAGGCATGTCAAGTCTCGCCGATAAAGAGTAATCTGAATAAGGTCATTACCAGGGCGATATCACACTGAAGCATCACTAATGATTCAGTTAATCTATGATTGTGTCAAAAGTAGAAGCATAAGCACAGGGCTACAACTGCCTTAGAAAACATATTTTGTTATTAAAAAAAAAAACTTCACAGGTCTACATTATATGACAAATAACAACACATAAAAAATGTATTATGACAAGCTCAGAGAACACAACTCCAAGCACAGTTATTAAAGATAAGAGCCCATTAGTGGGTGCTACGAATTATCACAGTATATGTCATTTTATATAATCATACAAAAATATTCTGCATTCTCAGTTTAGAAGCCGTATACATCATTTTCAACAAACCGAGTGAATTCAATATGCCTTGGTGCCTTGATCGTTAAAGATCAAGGCACTTCAACACATTAATATAAAAACTCCTGTACATCCAGTCATGCTGAATAGAGTATAGGGGAAGATGACTATCGGCCCTGATTACCAGGGCTGATATTCAGCACTTTTTTTTTGGTATCTGTGATTTTTCTGTGAGATTGCTGATTTAAAAAAAATAATTTAAAATTAATGTTAATATCCTAACTCTCACACAATGCCCCACCCACAACACTATCTGATTGGTAACACGTCACAATTAATAGCCCATAAACACTGAATAATCTGAATCTGCAAAGTAACTAGTGACTAAATGCAAATATATGTAGTGGAGAGGAAGTAAAAAGTAGCAGAAGATGGAAATACTCCAGTAAAATTACTTGAAATTGCACTAGAGAACAGTTCTTGAGTTAATGGTAGTTATGATGGTGATCATCAGTCCAAAATATTGGTTTACCTTGATTTCTAATAATCTGTATCAGCCCTGAAAAAGCCATATCAGTCAATCCATAATAAAACATTTCTTGCAGTGGTCTACACATCTACTGACATCATCTCTCACAGCTGGCACATTTCTTTCATCTCACAGTATATGTAAGCAAACTGCCTAAACCTTGGGCCCGTCTACATCAACTCAGTTTTTAAACTGAATTATTTGGTTATGTGAATATTGAAGTGTAATAAGTCAATACTAACTGGACTTTGTATTGTGTTATCCCAAAATCTTCTGCTCTAACTGGGAAACAGGTTCTTCACTGCATTTAGCATTTATTATTGTATCCACAGCAGTTAGATGAGTTAATTTCACCTGATTAACACTAAATATAACTCTGCTCAAGGTGAAAGCAGGGGATACCTCCAAGTACACCTAGGTGACTCCTCTGCACAATGCCTTTGGAAAAAACAAACCAAAATCTACCCGACTTGACAAACTCCCTCCTCCTGGCTTCACATCCATCATGGACTCTTGCACAGGTGCGCATCCAGCACTGCTCACACAGAGCAGCTGAGTTGAGGACAGAAGTGAGGCTGTTCATGGGACAGTAACAGTCAGTCCACTGTCTGGTTGCACATCTTGTCTGTGTACACATTTAACTGCAGGGAATTCTAGCCTGATGACGTATGTCTGCGATGCACAGCTGCAGGGTTAGCCACAGGCCTGCTCTGCATTAGCTACACACACTCTGACACCTACGACACCTTTATCTATCCGCTGTTTGTTGCATGTGCACTTTCACGCAAAACCTACACTTTGTGAAGACTGCTATTTGAGTTTGACTCTGCTGTTCATACTGTAAATACAGAGCAAAGCCAGAGCTCCTCACTGCTGCATGTAGAGGCTACCGTGATAACACTGCAAACGAGCCTGGTTTGGCTTCATTTGCTCTCGCGGAAAGCAGCTGGCTGGGTGAAAATGTCGGAATGACTGTAAACATGTCTCACCTGGATCCCCAGTTATGTGGAGGACGCGCCTTCAAACTACAGACAGACTCATTTTTGTAAATACCTGGCAAAACCGTCGATCTTCATAACTGTTCCTCTCCAGCCATTTTGAGCCAAACCGTCAGCTCGGTCCGGCGGGGTGAAACAAATATGACGAGTTGTAGATAAACCACATTTCTTTGCGTATGCGTAAGAAGACAATCAAAACAATCAAGTTCGAGTGAGGTTAGTGTTTCGGTGAACAGTGTGTGTTTCAGACGGGTGAGGATGCGACATCCTACAGACATCACTTTCCTGTATGAACCCCTGTGTAGGCACAAATGGTACGGCTCGTAACATTCCGGAGACCTACTTCGCTGTGCTCGGTGGGAGCAGCCAATGAGCGGCTGAGTAGTAACCTGAGCGGGACAACACAGCGCGTCACTGAAACAGCTGAGCGCGTGCCACAGAGATCAGAGCGTCCTGCGGAACGTTACTGTAACGACAATGTAACGATGACGTGTACACGCACGCACACACACACACACACACACACACACACTCATAGCGAGAAGTGTCATACACATCAACGGTTTTACATATATAACGAATAAGCGATGGTGGAAGAAGTATTCCCTTTCTTTACTCAGCAGCAGCAATACCATGTGTCAAAATACTAAATTAAAGGTAAAAGTCCTGCATTTGATTTTTAAATTAAAGGGGAACTTTCTTTCCGTGCAATGCTAAAGTATCCCTTTAAGAAAGTAGGCCTACAGAATTTAAGCGACAGTCTGTAATAACTATTATAAATAACCGTAATTTTATAGTAAATCAAACTTCAGTTAATAATTATTTCACTGTTAACTAACAATGAAATCCTTTATAAACTATTTATTAAGCAGTTGTAAAGGTTTATATAGTGGCATAGTTCATTGTCTTGAAACCCAGTAATCAGTTAGCATTTTTGCACATCTAGTTCCCTTGTCTCAAAGTCTGTAAGTTTTTTTAATTTGTTTTCAGTTAAATGTCTGAAGTAAGGCGTGTGGCTACCACAGGCAGAAGATATTGACCTGTTTTGTTCTGTGACATAAAATACATCATTAAATGTCCCACAATTTAATTATAAATTGCTTACGTGTCTTAAAAACAGATGTTCCTAATAAGAGTCTAAATAAGACTACAGAGGTTGTCAGGGACATTAAACTCTAACTTTTCAACTTGTACATTGATTAGTTTCCTCCACAAAAAGGATTACTGCAGAAAATAAACTCTGTGGCAAACATAAGTGTATGATACTTTTAAACTACATTTACATTAACATTAAACTTTACCTTTCGAAGGGTAAATGTAATCACCAGAAGAAAAAAGCTAACATTTGACTATAAACAAACTACACAACTGTCACATCATGACACTAAGATTCCCACTAAACTATGCTGTACACACTTTAATGTAAACTGCTCAATGTACAAGTTGTAAAGTCAGAGTTAGAATAGTTTGTGGGCCTGTAAAGACGGACTAGTGAGTAGATGAGTCTCCGTGTTCGCTGTGATGACTTTTAATTTCCCCGACAACATCTGTAGACTCATTTCGACAATTGTTAGCAACTGCCATTTAAAGACAGGTAAAAGCTCTAAAGCTTGTGTTTACCACAGACCTTATTTCAGGTATTAAACAAAAAAAACATTCAAAAACCCATTGACTTTGAGATGAGGGAACCAAATGTGCAAAAATGTTTACTGATTTCCTGTCAGTTGTCCTGTCATTTTCTTCTTATTGTGTTTTCTGTATTTTCTCCTCCTGTTGTGTTCCCGTGTTCTTCCCCAGCCTGCTTTCCCTCCACACCTGCCCTGCATCTGCTTTGTTAGCCCAGCCCTGTTCCTAGTGTTCTTCCCAGCTCAGCAGGTCTTCACGTCATTCTCCTCACCTGTGTTTCTCCACCTCTCTTCACCTGCACCTCATCGCCTCGTTAGTTTAGTTTGTATTGAAGTCCAGTCCATATGCTGCATTCCATTGCACTCAGAAAAAAACAGCCTCCGACACGGAAAAGTGCAATGGAATGGTCATCTAAATGAGAATCCAAGTCAGAAACTCGGACAACCCCGAGCCTGGCTTCACTGACGTAAACACACAACATCACAGCAACATGGGCACATTGTGAACAATTACCTTTTATCTTTTCATCACTTTTACTTTATATAATGTTTGTGAGCATAAGGAGGGAGCCTACTGCTTTTTAAGTGCTCAACATGTAAAACCAGCTGTTGTAGTTGCTGAAGTTCACAGACTTAACATACAAACATCCATTTGCTGCAGGCGTCCATGGTTCGTTTTGTTTCCCGTCCGTGATGTCCCGTTCCCATTTCCGTGCACTTCTATGTTGTTTCGATTTCGTCCAACTTCGCCCATGTCCGTTGTGGTCCGTCATCCTCCGTCATCCTCCTTCCTCCGTGTTGCCACCCTGCTTTCTTTTCCAGTGTTTCCTCCAGTGTCTCCTTGTGTTTCCCATTTGGTATGTTCCTGGCTTTGGTTTCTTGTTTCTCTTTTGATTTGTACTTTGCTTCTGTTGCACTTTGTGTTAGCTTTTTGTTGCTACTTTGTTTTTGTCCTCATGACTCGTTTTGGTTTATCTGTATTCCTAATTTTTTGTGTCATTCAGCTTTATTTAATTAAAGCTCGCCTTTTGTTTCACCTGTGTGTCTGCTTTTAGGTCCTCAACTTGTGTAACCTTAAATCATAACAAAACGAACTGACCAAAAGTATGGACCCAGCAGACAAGTACGCACAGTTTTTGAACTTGTGGGAAGATTTGTCGGTTGTTTTCAATGGCAGGATGGGTGTGGTGGATATGCTAGAGGCTGTATATGCTTTCAAGGGAAAGCTGTTCTTTAGGCCCTGGTTGGGCTCCGAGCGCCGCGGATCTCATTTCAGAGGTGGAGGAGCTCGAAAGGGCTTTATTAGAGAACCTGAACAGCAGCGACTGTTAGCTGCCAGTGTTCCAGCCCAAGCCCTTGCCTCAGCCCCAGCCCGGCTACCAGCCCAAGCCCCTGCCTCAGCCCAAGCCCTTGCCTCAGCCCCAGCCTGGCTACCAGCCCAAGCCCCTGCCTCAGCCCCAGCCCAGCTACCAGCCCCAGCCCATGCCTCAACCCAAGCCCATACCTCAGCCCCAGCCCGGCTACAGGCCCAAGCCCATGCCTCAGCCCCAGCCCCAGACAAGTCCGAAGTGGACCCATTTTTGGGAACCCGACTGGCCTACAAGGTGCCCGGTGTCGGTCCGGCCGACTCCTGCCAGTGGTTCTCCGTCGGCAGTCCAGTCGACTCCTGCCAGTGGTTCTCCGTTGGCAGTCCGGCTGACACCTGGCAGTGGTTCTCTGTCGGTGGCTCAGCCGACTCCTGTTCCTGCCCCTCAGTCAGCGGTCCGGCCGAGTCCTGATCCTGTCCTCGGTCAGCGGGCCGGCCGAGTCCTGATCCTGTCCTGAGTCCTGATCCTGTCCCTCGGTCGGCGGTCCGGCCGAGTCCTGATCCTGCCAGTGGTTTTCCAGCCAGTGTTCCTCCGTCGGCGACTCGGCCGACCAGCCTCAGACTGTCTCCGTCGACGTCTTGGCTGACCAACCCGTGTTTCTCTGTCGGCTGTCCGGCTGACACCCACTGGTGTTTCCCCGCCTCCCTCTCATCCTCCGGAGGGTCCCAGCCTTGGCCCTTGTCCCCCAGAGGGTCCCAGCCTTGGTCGCCGTCCCCCAGAGGGTCCCAGCCGTCCCCCAGGGGGTCCCAGCCTACGCCTTGGCCGCCATCCCCCAGAGGGTCCCAGCCTACGCCTTGGCCGACGTCCCCTAGAGGGTCCGTCCCAACCTATGCCTTGGCCACCGGCCTACAGTGGGTCCCAGCCTATGCCTTCGCCACGGGCCTCCAGTGGGTCCCAGCCTACGCCTTCGCCACCGCCTTCCTGGTTCCAGGTTCCAGCCTTCGCCGCAGGCCCCCAGAGGGCTTCCGCCTTCGCCGCAGGCCCCCGGAGGGTTTCCGCCTTTGCCGCAGGCCTCCTGATCGGCCACCTCCTGGTCTCCCTTCGATCTGACTTTGACCCTCCTCCAGACCCCCCTCCACCCTCCTGGCTTCGTTTGGACTTTTGTTGTTGTTTGTTGTTGTTGACTTTTTGTATGTTCTCTGTTTCCTGTTTTATTTTGACAATGTTAGCCTCATGTGTCACATCTAGCTTATCAGTTCCTCCTTCCAGTGTTTTTCCTCGTCCTGTCATTAGTGTGTCTGTATATAGTCTTTGTTCTCCCTCATGTCTTCGTTAGTTCGTTTCATTTCCCGTCCGTGATGTCCCTTTTCCGTGCCCTTCCATGTTCCGACTTTGCCTGTGTCTGTTTTGGCCCGTCTGCCTTCCCCCGTGTTGCCACCCTGCTCTCTTCTCCGGTGTCTCCTCGTGTTTTCCGTTTGGTATGTTCCTGGTTTTGGTTTCTTGTTTCTCTTTTGATTTGTACTTTGCTCTTGTGTGCACTTTGTGTTAGCTTTTTGTCCTCGTGACTCGTTTTGATTTATCTGTATTCCTCATTTTTTGTATCATTCAGCTTTATTTAATTAAAGCTCGCCTTTTGTTTCCCCCAATCCTGCCTCACCTGTGTGTCTGCATTTGGGTCCTCATCTCGTGTAACCTTAAATCATAACAGTATCTTTGTATTTGCGGCACATGAGCACAGTACTTCCACAGATAACTTCCCACCAGTACAAACAAGTTCAATACATGAAGCTAAAACTCTGGTCAGTATGTATGAAACAAATCAGAGCCTCTTTCAGGTTATAATGGCAACAGTCATTACTGTTACTACAGCCAACGTTTCCCGCTATGATTGTGTTCAATTTTCCCACAACCATTTTAATCTTACTGCAGTATAATTAAATAAAGAATAATGTAATTTACAGTCCTGATAACAGTTTATTTGTGTCTTGTTTTAGTTTGTGCTTCAGTCAGCTTATAGAGAAATACATGGGGTGAATCTGTTATGACACAAATGCATACTCATAAACACACACATTTAGACATGCATGTGAATTGACACACACACATACACACACGCCCTTTCTACTGGTATTTCACACCACGTTCTTGGTGCAATGAAGCATGGTGTTGTTAGTTTTGCAATTTGAGTCACCTGGGGCTACACATGTCCTGTTCTGTTAACCACTGTCACAGGCCGCTGTGTATAGTCTGTGGCAGGTGGCGATGCTGTGTGTGTGTGTGTGTGTGTGTGTGTGTGTATGTGTGTGTGTGTGTGTGTGTGGATGAGAGACAGATAGACAGAAACAGAAAAAGACACATTCAGTTTCAAGCTACTCAGGATTTCTGTGTCTTTTTCTGTCTCTTCTCTTCGTCTCTTTCTCACACACACACACACACACACACACACACACACACACACACACACACACACACACACACAGAGAGAGAGAGAGAGAGAGAGAGAGAGAGAAAGAGAGGCAGTGACAGAAGCTTTGAGAACAAAGACATGTAATCAGGAACTTCAGTACAGGTGTTATGACTGCTGCTTTTCTCAAAGCCTCTGTTTCATGCTGATAGTGCTCGGCGAGTAATATCAATATTTCTCATCTCCCAAAACAGGATATGAAAGACAGTCGCCTTTTTCTGTAACCCTCGATGAAACTCTGAGCTACCACTTACTAGCATGAGTGTCTTATGACTGTAAACTTGAATAAATCCTCAGGTATGACTCTGAAATGTGTTTAAAGATTCAAAAAGATATTCTATTTTTTCAGTGGGATGTCTCTCCTGAAGAAATGTTGGCAATGTACATTTTTGCAAACCATGGATAAGTTAAAATTTTGTATTTTTTTTAAGTTGCAACTTGAACTTTCTTTAGGTTAAATTATTAATGTTAACTTATGACAGTGCTGTACTTATGGTCTGGTTAGGTTTAGGGTAAGGAAAACATCATTTTGCCTTAAAACACCACTGTGTTTGTCACCACAAACACAGCTGGAGATTGTCCTCAGGTCTCCTTAAAATATTCTGTGGTGTCACTCTTGCATATGTTGAAAAACACTTTGGTCCCTCATCAACAAAAAAAATTCACTGGCATCACAATTACATATGTTGAAAAGCAGTCAACAGTCACAGGCTTGTCTCGCCTGTAGCTCCACTCCATCCCCTCCACTTCCAATATGAAACTTGATGACAATATGTTTAGTTGACTATGTACAGTGGCCCTGAGGATAAAAACATAACAACATTTCCGATCACCGAAAAGGTGGGACTTGGTTCTATACAATCACAAGCAAGAACTGCTGTCTCACCTTTGATCTGTCTCTCCGTGATCTGAAAAACCAGCACGTTTTCTGAAATGTTGTGTTTAAGAAACTGGTGTTGTGTTTTTCTCAATTGTTCTTCTGTTTGCTGAAATGTTGTTACTTTTCTCAAATGTCGCTGTGATTTGACCCTCAGGGCCACTGTACATACGTATCAATGGTCTGCAGAAACTTTCACTGCCAACATTTTATCCTGGCAACTGGGCTGGGCATGTGTTGTGGACTATATGAGCTAAGTGCTTTTTTTTAACAACACATAGAGGTCTTAACTGTAGAAAAAAGCAGTTGTGGCATCCTGACTTTGTGATCAATACAAGGATCTTTAGCTCAGGGCCAAATAGAATTAAGAATTGCTTTAGGATAATGACAGTATCGACCAGCGCTCAGTAAAGCGTTTCAAGCTGTGGCAGGTTAATTCCCATCTATGAAGGTGTACAGGGAGCCAGTCTGAGTCAGGTTTGACGGTCAAAGTAATTCTCTCCAGCCTGGTGCTGCTGAAGCACTATGCACAGCACCTATTTCCCCCTGTATCACACAGCCATTTTAAGCTACTGCAATACAATTTACAGCCTGTTCTTTGGAAACATTTGAGAGACTTCGTGCCATCACAGAAATGGAGAAGATTTTGCAAAAGCTACACTTACATAGACCACACCAGTAAAATTTAACAGCTGCAAGGTTATGGAATAATTCATCCTCTCCATTGGCATGTGCATACATATCTGTAAACCCAAAAGTCCTCGGGCGACTCATGGACGGCACGTCATGAATTACAGGTCAGTATGAGTTATTGCCAGATCAGGCTACAAAGCATTAAGGCTGACACTGTAATATAACATAATAAGACAATTACAGCTCTGAAAAGGGCTCAGGCAAACAATCATAGGAAAGAATTAGCTCCTTTTGCATGTTAAAACAACTGGTTCCTCCAAGGACACAAGGAATTCTGGCAAAATGCAAAAATTACTGCTGTAAGTTCTCCCTCTTCTTTTCAAGCTGATATATTTTTTAAGCAAGGTCCATTGAGTGAGCGCTCCTTGTTGCGTATTCCCTCTGTGAATAAAAGTAATTTACCTTGCTCATTATGTGAGACATTGAGGTGTTTTGATGTTTGGAGATGAAAATGCTTCGAGATGAAATATTCATTTTTTTAGTTGGCTTAATTATGTATGTGTCCACTGTCAAGTTGAAAACTGCTGCTCCTGTGAGGGATGTTTCAAGCGTACCTTTTTGCCATTGGCGCAGAATACATTACCTCCTTATTACAGGGATTGCCTGGCATACACTCATATGCAACCTTATGGAAATATTAAATGAAGAGGCTGCACACCTCAGTGGACACACTGAATAAGCATGAGCGTCTCTTGTACGTGACTCATAATGTGAAGGTTGGGATGATTGTATTTGACTCATTTACTGAGTCATCCATTGTTTTATTTAAGACTTTGTTCTTGTCATATAGATAAAAAATATACCTGTACGCTTTGTCCTGCTATTTAAAATATCCTCATCCCAACAGTTATGTAATGAGTTAGTGCTCTGGATTATGAGCAGATGGTAAGTGAGCCTTAGGTGTAATTTGTCTGACATCATAAGAGTCATATCCCTGTGTGTGAGGCTTCATGGTCATGTGAGAAATCAGCATGTCAAGCTGGGGTATTTTCACAGGGGCCATGTCATATGAATAGGTCAACATTTTGGGAAATACAAAAAAAGAAAGTGAAATGAGAAGACTGATCGCACACTAATGTGTGTAGGCTACAGTAAATATGAAGATACAGATAGCAGCCAGTTAGCTTTAGTTAGCATTTAGACTGAAAACCAGATCCTGCTGTTTTTGCATTCCAGTTTTTGTACAGATGAAGCAAACTGGATATAAAATGAGCTTGTATGCCAATTTTATTACTGTCGGATAGAGTCAGGATAACTGCTGACTAGAGCTGCGCTGATTAGTCAATTATCGATTAGTTGATCAAAAAGAAAATGAATTCCCAACTTCTTTGATAACAGATAAACAATTTCAGTAATTCGAACATCTGCTGGTACCAACTTCTTAATTCAAGGACCTGCTGCTTTTCTGTGTCATTTATGACAGTAAATGAAATGTTTTTGTGTTTAGGACCGTTGGTCAAACAAAAGAAGCAAAGCAAGAAAATTGTGATGAGCATTTCCCACATTTCCTGGACTTTTTATAGACTAAATAATTAATCAATCAATCGTGAAAATAATCTGTAGATTAATTGATAATGAAATTTTTGTTAGTCGCAGTCTTAAGTCTTTATGTTAAGCTAGGCTATCCATCCGCTGGCTCAAGCTACACATTGAACAGACATATATGAAAATGGTATCGATCTTTTCTTCTAATTCTTGGTGAAAACAAAACAAATAAGCATGATTCCAAAAAATACTCAACTATTCCTTTAAGTAAATCTGGAGTCAGCAAATTCTTAGCCTTGATTCAGATAAAACTTAGAAGCAGAATCTGTCGAAAGTGAAAAAAGTGCTCACAACCCTACAAAAGCTCACTAGCATGTTGTTTGTAATTTGTGTTATCAATACACAATAAGAAATGTAAAAACAGGAAGTGGTTTGGAGGGAGTTACATGCAGGAGCTATTTGTTGCTCAAACAACAGCTTGGGTCAGTGACAGTGCACAGAATCCCAGAGGGTTGTCCCATAGTTGGCAGACTTGAGACCTGCCACCTTACCAACTGAATCATGACCAAATCATGCAAGCCATAGCCGCTACACAGAAGTGCACATAATGAAACTGTTGGTCGTCATGGTATAGCTGTAACATACAATTCCCACTAAAATAAAAAATGATTTTAACACCAATTAAATGTGTTAATTAGTGATCTTCGGAGGTGCTGGCAGGCTAACTGCGTTCTCCATATCTCCAGTATTTATGAAAAACTAGACTAAGCATATCCTGACTCCAGCTCCATACCTAGAGCAATAGCTCGGCATTCTCAAAATGAAATCAAATCTGTCAACTCTAAAGCTCACTGATTATCACATAATATCAGGTTTATTTAATCCGTACAAAAATTGAAGTGTAAAAATAACACCTGACACTATTTCTTGGCTGGGCGCAGTGATTTACAGGAGTCCCTGCTGGTTGCCTGGCAACCGTACGGCGATGACAATAGCCCACATAAACTCAAGACCAGATTTAGTCCAGCACATAACCTCCCTTAAAACTGAGTCAACCATCTCCTGGCTGTTGCTTCATATTTACAGTACAGACATGATCATTTTATCAATTTTCTCATCAAACTATTGGCAAGAAAGAGAATAAGCATATTTCCCAACATGTCAAACTATTCATTAAATGTTCAAATATGAGATTCATACAAACCTTCTCTACTCAGTCTCAGAAAGAAAAATGACTCCTTTAGGCACTTCATTTCAGGGCACATGGGGCAAAGAGAAATGTGGAAAAAGAGAGTCAGATGAAATATCTGCAAAATGAAGGAAGGCACATATTATATTTCATATTCTTTTTCCTTGTT
The DNA here is from genome assembly GCF_040436345.1 of Pagrus major. Taxonomy (NCBI): domain Eukaryota; kingdom Metazoa; phylum Chordata; class Actinopteri; order Spariformes; family Sparidae; genus Pagrus; species Pagrus major. The sequence goes on from NC_133233.1 coordinate 5,750,870, forward strand.
GGATTATCCGGCTGTGTTCTATGAGTGTGTCATCGCGTTTGTGGTTGTATAGTTATGCGTAAGGGTTCCAACTGCCACGCTTTCCTGCTCTTTGGACCTCTTTTCCTTTCCAAGCCATGAAGTCAAGGCCCTCTTGCTCTTTCCAAGGTTGTAAAACATGAAAATGAAACACTAGTCTATCTCACTTTCACTTTTGTCCAGATGTCACATTGATGTGTGATGCTCTCCACATGTTACTAATCCAGACTTTTGCTGCATGCTTGGCTTACACCTTTGGGGTGAATACTCAAGATGAGGGGTGATCAGGGTTGAACTGTTAGAATACACATGAACAAAACTGTATATATGTATGGACACCATGTATGGACAACATAATGCCCCCACATATGTACCTATTATACCTGATAAGTTAGACTATACATAAAGGTTAAGTCAATCTGATGCTCTACGCTAAAATTAGAGCGTGACTGTTTAAAGTAGTGTTTTCTGTATGAATTAACCAATGAGTCAACTGTCAGAAAATCGATGAAATGATCATTTTTCCTATCGATATCATACAAAATGTAAGGCCTCTTGTGCAAGAGCTTCTCAACAGTGTGTAGGATGACAATGTAAGATATGAGGAGACGTACTACTGTGACAGAATGCCTATGAAAATGAGCTAAAGAGCAGCCAACTAGCTAGGGGGTAACTAAAGTTACACACAAACAGCTCACTCTTCTCTGCTCATTTGTTTTGAATTATTTCTGGTAATCCACAGTTGCTACATTTAGATAGTACTGCCATTTCAACTGTTCTTGAAACACACTCTGCTCATGGCGCACTGCCACTGAGTGTGGTGCTCTGAATAAGCAAGCCTGTCCTCATCAGAAAAAAAAACATATAGGTTGAAAATGAAAGTAGGTTATTACGACCCATATTTACATTTGTTGTTAGGCAGCGACCTGTAGCCACTGTAGTAATTATAGCAGCAAAGGAAGAGGCGAGGAGAAATAGTATAATATGGGAAAGGTCCATTTGGAGAGGAAGTTGGGGATTGAAGTCACATAACATACCGAAATTACTTAATGTAGTTACATTAGGTACATTAGGTTTGGTAATGTAGGTACACTTGTAACTGAAGTTACAGATGTAACATAGTTATTTTAACCCAAAACACAATGTTTTCCTAAACTGAACCATGTAGTTTTTGTGACTGAATCTAACCAAACTTTGACCGTATGACGAAGCCTGTGTCGCTGTAACGCTGCAACAGTCATTTGTTATTTAAGGAATGGTGATATATGAGTTGCTGGAAATCAACCTATTCAGTTATTAATTTATGAGGGTGGGTTGGAATAAGCAAATGGTCCAGTTTGTGTCAGCGTGTGCTCTGCGCTAATTACGAAATACACCCATAGTCATTTAGTAATGAAAGTGAGTTTGGCTCTTCGTGAACATCTCTCTCATCATCTGCACATCATTTTCTTACGCAGTGGAGCAGTTTCATAGTCGCACAGAATGGGCTTCATGTCATATTACTCACATTACGCTGTCCTTTTAAAAAAAGCCAGGAAAAACTTTAGACAAAATCAGCGTGTGAACCAAATCTTGCAATGCGTCACTGATAATTTCCATAAGATAAATGTAAGAATCCCACTCTTATTTCTTTAAACCTCTCTATATCAGATATCTGAACACACCCACTGCTGGGTAAGTTTCCCTTTCCTGAACACTTCATTAGAAACACTAAATGAGCACTATCTCTGTACATGTTTATTTCCAAAGCCTTACTGGCTGTTATGTTATTATTGCAGTCATTTCCTGTGCTGGAATTTCATTTTGGGGCTCCCTTTTCGCTCCTAAAACTTACTAGCAGCCTGTCACCCTTTCAGCACCTCTCGGCTGGCTCTTGTAAAGGTGTGGGTGGCCATGGTTGGACCCTGAAGTGGCCGCACGGACGCTGAGCTGTGAAATTACATTAAGCCGCCAGCCTAAGGCCCATGGCAATCCTCCCTTAATGAAAACAGTTTCACAGCACAGGCTGCTCGCAGCACCGGAGACAATCTGTTTGACAACCAGGGCTTAATATGGAGAGGTTGAGTAAAGGGACACCATAGTAATTGGCTGGCATTTTGGATGTTCATTTATAGTGCACCGCCGCTATTCATGTGCGTAGAAAAAATGTTCTGATGATGAGTGTGTGTGGGAAAAGAGTAGGTGTGTGGTATTCATATTCATCCAGTGAAAACAGCAGTAGCCTATCACAGATCGAAACATGAGCACACACACAAACATAAACCACCCACACACTATTCACTCATAGCGCTTCATCATTGTACCTATATAACCACACGGTCTCAGATGTGTTACCACGTAATGGAAATATGATGTACACACAAATACACTCACATAGGGGGAATGCAGCAGATTAGTGTGCATTAAAAGGTCCCGTCATCAATGAAAAGTGAGCTCCATCATTTTTTGTGAGCTGCTATGTGTCTCTTTTTTTTAAAGCAGTGAAGAAGAACAAGTCAAGATATAAATATCTCTTCTATTAGCTTTGTATTTTAAAATGCTCATTAACCCCATGTGGTTTCTAGCCGTGCAGATATTTTTGGTTTGATTTGCTGAGTGTTTGAGATGCATACGCTTTAATACAACAGAAGTGAATGGACAGCCCAGTCGCCAGGATAAAAAGTTGGCAGTTAACATTTCTGCAAATCACTGATATGTTCACATTTGTACATGTCATAGGCCGATATACCATACTGACATTTCTACAATCAGGTCATATCAGATTCACATTACATGTTTATGACCTGACTGTCATAACAGCAGTCGACCAAGAAGGCTGCCAAGCAGTGACTGCAATCTTCAACGCATATATTTGACTAGGGACAATGGTGTGTACATATGTAAGCATGACACTACTGGGTATAAGGAGGCCTTAGGACAATTTCCAGTGATGGTTGTGGCATGGAAAACTTGATATTTTTGCTGGTAAGTCAGAACATCTCCAGCCATGTTTGTGGTGACCAAAACAGATATTTTACGCCAATATATGATCTTTTCCTAACCCTAACCAAGTGTTTTTGTGCCTAAACCTAACCAGGCTACGAGCACAGCAAAAATGGAAAATTGCGACAAATCAGTGGTTTGCAAAAACATTTGCCAACATTTATTCTGGCATTTGGGTTGATTGAAGGTCCCAGCAGGGAGCTGAAGTTAAGATAAACCCGCTGTACACTAACACCTAACTCGATTTCGGCAATTACCTGATGGACTTGGTGGAATATGGAGCAAATAAAGGGAAACACATCTCCCTCAGGAGTTGGTAGAGACCAAAATCAGAGCTAAGAGGAGCATGGACATGACAGAACACCACTCCAAATGGAAACTAATGTTGCTCTTTGTCTTAGCATAAATATGCAATTGCAGTGAGCATTGCACATTAAGCATTACAGCTTCAGAGGTAATATGTCAGTGAGGTGTTTTCACTGTGTTCTGCTTCCTTCATGTGGCTTAAAACAGTATCTCCATTATAACCCGCAGTGTATGCGCTCTAATGAACAGTTTCACATAGTTTGAAATGTCAGAGACGGATATTTCAAAGCCAGCAGAAACTTCCTGCATGGTTGAAAATGTGCATTTTGGGCGCCACAACCCTTTAACAGTGCAGACTTCAGAAAGATTCATGTCCAATTTAAATCGGGTAGGAACTGGGCAAACCTTTTCATGATAGAAGCAGAAGAGAGTCTGAAGCTGCATCACCTGATTAAGAACATCATCTTGCCACTGCAGTAAACCTCACTTCACACATATTATTTCACCACACACTGGTTTCAACTGAGAGAAGATGGCTCCAAAAATAACGCCTTGATAGACAGAGTTTGACGTCTTTGCAGAGCGCACAAATGCTGTTCCAGCCGCAAGGACAAATGAACAGTAAAATGCAACAGGCGCTCCAATAAATACAGTATAAATTTACTCTGGGCTTTCCAGAGGATGGCTGTCTCCTTTTGACAGTCACAAGAGGAGAGAGAAGACTGGGGCAAGCCTGTCTGGAGCCCTGAGGCTGTGTGTGTGTGTGTGTGTTCATGTGTATGTGCATGCATGTGTTCGCAGAACTTCACACACACGTCTCGCTAGCCAAAACAAGTATATATCTTGGCCTGCCGTGGAGACAGGCAGCGTTACGTTCACCCACAGGTCAGGAGCTCTCAGTCCCGTGGCCACCCACCCCTGTGGAATTATGGGAGTGGGGGAGTTCATGTTTGTTTGTGTAACACTGAGTGTCAGAAGGGGTGTCTTCACCCCCAATCCTCCCTGACAGTTATCTAATCTTCATTTTTGACTCATAAGGTGAAGAAAAAAATTGAGAAAGGAAATAAAATAACACATTTTTGTTCCCTCTAGTTTTGCCTGAGATTAAAGGTGAACTACACCAATTTTACAAATCAAAATCACTTTATTTGTCATGGGAGTCGAACTTAGCCTGTGACAACAGCTCTATAATGTCTTCTGTGGCTCTGGAGTAGCTTTGTACACTGGGAAAAAATGCCACTTCAGAAATAAGTTTAAAAAATGATCTTGGTGGTCATACAAACATAATTTAGCACAAAGCCTTACAGCATTACATAGAAAATGTTGCTTAAAGGAACAGTTCACCCAAAAGTGAAATTCAATCATCATCTGCTCACCTCAATGTCAGTTTAAGTTTTGAAGTTTTATAGTCCGCAAAACATTTCTGGAGCTTCACAGCAAAACAGCGTTGCAGCATTCTGCTAAACAACTCAAGTAGCTGGGGACTTGTTTTAAAATGTAACAAACAACTGAAGAAGACAAACAAACAAATAAAATGGCTCCATACAGCTTGTCAGGCATAATCCAAGTCTCCAGAAGCCCAGAGATCATAGACTGGTTTGAAAAGACATTATTTACACCCTTTATAAAGGTAATCTTCACCATAGCTAATAAGCTAAAAGCGTTAGCATGCACCCTGTCCGAAGTGGGTGTACAAGCTCTACTGTGCATTGAGGGTGTAAATAACGTCTTTTCAAATCAATTTGGGATCTCGGGGGTCCTGGAGACTTGGATTACACTGGATAAACTGTACGGAGCCATTTTATGTTTTTTGGGTTTATTACACATGTTTTGCTGTGAAGCTCCAGAGATGTTTTGTGGAGTACGAAGCGTCACCTGACTTACAATGTGCAGTAGGGTGAGTAGATGGTGGAAGAATTTTCATTTTTGGCTAAACTGTTTCGTAAAGGGACACTTCAACCCAAAATCAAAAATACCATTTTTTTTTTCACTCACCTATAGTGCTATTTATTCATCTACATTGTTTTGGTGTGAGTTGCTGAGTTTTGGAGATATCAGCCATAAAGTATCCCTTTTCTCTAATATAATGGAAGTAGAAGGCACTTTGGGAAATCATGACCCAGTTACGCCAGTTAATCCACAGACCATGTTGTGAGCAGATTCATGTAGGAACTATTTTCTTTCTATCAGACTACACCCACCAACTGTGTCACACCATCTACAGCTTGAAAATAAATGCAGTAGAGTAAAAGTTAAAACATAACTCTCTGAATTATAGTGGAATACACACATAAAGTAAAGTATAGTATAGGTATAGTTTAAGTATAACCTTAAACTTTACCTCAAAATTGTCCTCAAGTACTGTCTCCTCCATCTGTGACGCAGTCTCTAAATCCAAGCCTGATAACAATAACGGGGTATTTTAATATCAGGAGAGACTTCAGAAATACAGTCTGAAGTGCTCTGGAGCAAGCTCAGTGACTCCGATGAATACGCACATGACATGGAAACGTTAGTCCTCATAAACTTTGTTGCTCCAGTACACTTGGGACTATATTTCTGAGGAAGTAATGCAACTGTGTGTGGACTAGTAGAGGAGTATTATACATCCATTAGGATGTCTGAGTGAGTGTTTTGGTGCTGTCCTATTCACCTTTCCCCCTGACTAAGATGTTTGGGGTGTGTCTCACTCCAACTAGTGTGTCAGCTACTTCCTGTCCTGAGAAAAATCCATAGAAGAAGACGGAAGTGAGTTGCGAATTCTCCGGCTTGGTGGAGGAAAACCGAGAGATTGACATCTAGTCCTCCAAACATTGCATTGTTGGCTTTCAGACTCTGACAGCATCTATTCAACTACTGTTGAATACTTGAGCTGATATTTGTTTCACCAGCTTCCCCAGGGGGGCCGACTTGACCTCTCGAGAGAGACATGAGAAAATTCTCAGGCTTGCAATAAGATCTGTTTATTTGCCGTGAGCCAGATAGTTAAAAGCAGCAGAATTTATAAATCAAAAAGCTGTTTCCCTTCGAACTCTGTTTCCATTCTCACAGCTCTTTTTGTGCAGTGTGACGCTTCACTTCAAGGCTGAAATTGATCTTTCTCTTCTCCACAGTATCAGTTGCAATGAAGGCTCCAGTTGAGCACTTGTAATGTGTGTGTGTGTGTGTGTGTGTGTGTGTGTGTGTGTGTGTGTGTGTGTGTGGAGGTGTGTGTGTGTGTATCTTTTAGCTGGATATCTGCCTTGACTGCAGCTGAGCGGAGTGCCATGGTGGTGATAGTGCTGTGTGGGGGTTGCTGGTCTGTGGAACGGGGAGGAGGAGGAGGACCTCACATTTAGCTGCCGTCTCTTGGGAGAGATTAAGCAGTTTAGTCTTTTCTGTGTCTCTCTCTATCACTGCCACTGCCTCCTGCTTCTCCTCTCTATTTGGAGCAGGGCAGGGTGTACCTTTTCTGTCATCCTCCTTTTGCACTTTCTGTTCCTCTCCTCTACTCTCGTTTCCCCTGTTTCTCCACTCGCTCACTTTCTTTCCATCCATCCAGCCTGCCTCTGACACTCTGAGCCCCAGACTGTTTCTATTTTACACTCTCTCACCTTCCCCCTTTTTTCTTACCCACCCCTCTGACCCCCAAACATCCAGCTGATTCTCCTAGCTGACGGCCCAGATGGCACAGAGAAATGCGGGTTGTGGCTGGATGTACAAACCTGCCCCCCCACCCCACCCCCTCCTTCCCCACTCTCCGATAGGCTGCTCTGGCTCGGCCGTCCCACTGAGCTGATCCCCTGGTCCCGCGTGGAGCACCGTGGAGCTCAACCACTACTCACATTAATCTCCTAAACGATCCTGGACCTAAGAGGATCAATACTCATTTTCAGGGAGCAGCATGATCCCTTAATGTAGTGGAGGATGGCTGCTTATCCCTCACTCTCTCCCCCCTCCTCGCCTCAGTTTCAACTCCCCATAGGAAGAGCAGGAGTCAGCCTTTGGTTGTATTTCATGGCCCATTTTAGTTAAGACGTAATCTCGCCTTAATTGCTGATGTCATTATTCAGGTGAGTAACACCTGTATGTCCTCTTTGGGGGTGGTGTACATGATTAAAAAAGCCCTCTGTCTTTATTAGCTCAGGTATTAGTTTTAGTGTGAGGTGGCTGTTTTCGTGAAATTAGATCAATGTCTTATAATTGACTAATCTGACCCTGCTTTCATCCAACTCATACAGGGGCCGTCAGGAAGCCTGCTTGGATCTAACAACATAAGCAGCAGCTCTCGGTGTATTTCTCATTTGCTGATGTATGAATTTTCTTCAGCACAAAATACACAGAGATTTGCCAGAGAAAATAAATCACCCTGTTTTACTCCAGTTCCTCTGAAACACATCAGAGATGTCTTCAGGCTATTTCATATTAGTAGTGGTCGTATAATTGTTATTCTTTGTTTTCCACAGACGCTGAAAAATGACTTCATGCTAATAGCGCCATGATCCAAGGAAAATGGGAAAGATCGGACTTTCCATTGGATAACGAGCATCCTATTTTTCCAGGCTGGCTGTGCAGGGAACACCACTAGGACTGCACAGTTAACGTAGTGTCTCATCAATGATCTCTGCTGATATCGACTGTTTCTGGGGCCTTTTTCATCAAGGATGGCAGAGAGAGAGCTTCTGGGCACCCTCCCCTCACCAATCCCTCTCAAGCAGGCTGTCTATTGGTGGAAGAGGCCACCTGGAGCAAGTTTGGAGGTGTTGTTTATGCTAAAGTTATTACTCTCTGTCTGGGCAGCCTGCCCCGAGAGCTGGAGTGCTGTGCTGCTACTGAATTATTCAGCCCAGAGATCTGCCATCCTCTGTATACAAGCTGTCACATGAAGCTGAATGATACACTGATTGTCAAGCCATGAGGAGATTGTTACCTCCGCCAAGGAGGTTATGTTTTCGCCTGTGCCCGTTTGTTGGATGGTTGGTTGGTTTGTCAGCAGGATTACACAAGAACTACTGAACAGATTTTCACAAAACTTGGATGGAGGATGGGTCTCGGCCCAGAATAGTTTGCATTAAATCAGGGTGTGGATAAATTCTGCATGAAACGGAAAGCCAACAGTGTTAGCCCTGAATATAAATCACGCCCCCCTGCCATGCAGCTACATTGTGGCCGACTCTGTCTGACCAGGTCGCCAGGAGCTCCGAGTGAACATGGCCAATGAAGTGATTTGGTGGCCGGTCCAAGTGGCTGGAGTGGAACCTTACACAGCATCCGAGACAGAAGGCTGTCAATTTGACGACAGGGGATACAGTACCAAGGTGGTTTTCTTGCCTCACAATAGTCAGCTAATAGGGCCGCTAACGTTAGCTGCATGACTAAACGAGCAAGCTTTAAATGTGTAACAGCAGCTAAACTCTGTACACCACCTCAGTACTGGACTCCCTGTGGTCAAACAGACTGCAGTTGGTCTTGGAGTTTTTGTTTGGACCCGACACTGGCCGTGTTCACTTGGTACAGCTAGCCACTGTTAGCGGTTACTTTAGCAAAAAGTGTTCAAAATGTACTTTCATCATAAAACTCACTGGTAAATCACAGAGGGTTCAGGCAGAGCAGCTAGAGGACCAAAACCTGAAAACACCACAACATATGATCCAGTTTCACCCAAATCAGTGAATGAAGTTATAAATGTGTGTTTTTGTACAGTAAACAGTGAAACACACTGCTCCAGCAGCACATCTGGGCTCTGCCACTCTCTCAAGTTAAAGAGTGATTGACAGCTGGTTGACATGGTAGAACTGGTTGAGCTTACCTAAGCACACATGACATGTTGTGTGATGGGACAAAGACATGAATGGATATTGTTACAAAAATACAAAGAAATACATTATTTGTAATTTTTTGGAATATAGTTGTTAAATACATGCACAATGTGAACATGGATGTGATCTAAAATGATTAACAAGTCTTTAACATTGTTCCTCTTTTTTAACTATCTGTTATTCTTCCACAAAACAATGGAGATTATGATTCCATCTGCAGTGTTTTGTTGTCCTGTGGATGGCTGTTACTGATCTGCTGAGCTTAAATTATGGTTAAGCAGTTACGGTTGGTTTAACATTTAGATTTTGATATTGGGCTTGATTGAATTGAAGGGGACTGTTGGGCCTTGGCTGAGCTATGCACTCTACTGAGTGCCATTCTAGTTACCTAAATACTCGAGATGTAGAGTTATATCAATGTGACATAATACCTGGATATATGATGAAATGTAGTGGCCTCATTGAACAGCCTGTCTTGACAATACAGGACACCCAACTTGAGGCAGAACTGGGTCACACAGTCTAGCTGCCACAATAGACTGAATGATGACAACATCTCACATACCAGAGGTCCAGGCACCAGAAACCTTACTGCTTCAAGAATAGCAGCAACCGCCGCTCCTCTGACCTATAATTGCATGTCCTGGGACCTCAAGCATCAGTTCATTCTGTGTCGGGTTTATAAACTTCATCTTTCCTGTCCTGAAGAATTCACCTCAAACATGTGATCCTGGATTTTCCTTTTCTATTTACACAGAGCCCAGTGTGTGTGTGTGTGTGTGTTGTGTTTGTACATAGAGGTCTGTCCGTGTCCTCTTCATCACCGCTGCAGTGAGCTGGGATCAGGAGAACAGCAGGGTCTTTCTTTAGGTGGAGGATTGAATCAGTGATGACAGTCTCATGACCTCTTCCTCTCAAACACACACACACACACACACACCCTCTGTCTGGTGTGTTGCTATCCTACTGTGCAACACACACAAAGGTGCACATGGACACAAGCATGACACGTAGGTCAGTGGGTCAACGGGTGGCAAAATGTCATATTTGAAGGTGCTTGAATAAATGAATGAATAAATGAATGAATGAATGATTGTCAATCACTGATTATATGTCATAAAATAATTAATCTTCAACTAATTACTTATAAACTGTATGTGTGTGTAGGAGACAGAAAGTGATAAATATGCCCATCTTTAAAGTATTTTATTTTTTAGACAACCAGCCCCCAAAAATATCCCTGAATAAAAATATATTCATTACATTTCCAGCCTGCATTGTGCTCAGGTAACAAAGACTAACTGAAAAGGACTAAAGTGTAGCTTATCATGTGATGAACAGTATATATGAACACAACCCTTTAACCACCATCACCTCTACCTTTCACTTACTCATGACAGGAAGAAATAGCTGCATTATACATGAGCGCACAGTTCTCAGAGGCTGGCCAGGTACCCTGTACACGCAGCCATCCCTCTCACTTCCAGGACTGACTGAGCGGTTCTGGCAGCGTGGGTCGGGGAGGTGCGGGAAGGTGATGTCGTAAAGCTGAGTGTCGTAAACCAGGTGCGGAGAAGGGGAGGTGAAAGGGAGGGAGGAGGAGGAGGGGGAGAGGGGGTGAGAGAGGAGGTGACTCTCCAGCAGCATTTAGACACAACGAAAGGATCATGGCGGATGGCCCCAGGTGTAAGCGCAGAAAGCAGGCGAACCCGAGGAGGAACAACGGTGAGTAAAAGTACTTCCGATGCGGAGCTTTTCTTTCAGGGAGACGGTTTAGAGGCTGTTCTGTCCCCCGGTAATTTCACCGGAAAGTTTGGCGGCCCAAAAGTCCGGTTTTTAGTAGCAGAAAGTGCTGGGAAGTAGCAAGTGAGCGCTGTATCACAGCCCTGTGTGGTGTACCGTTATACCTGGGTCGCGTCTCTCCCACCGCCTAGCGGTCCGCTGCACCGGAGACCGTTATACGCACCTCACCCTGTAATGAGCGGAGCAGCTTTTGTCTTCACTTTACACCTCTTTAATCATTTAAATGTACTTTGACCCTCTCTACACACTCTACATTCATTGATTTACTTTTATTCTGTCGAGTTTTTGAGCCCACCACCAAACTCGGACCTGTTTCTGCGGGAGGCAGGCTACCTGACTGTTATTGCGACAGGTTTGTTTTAAAGAAAGAATAAAAAAGAAAAGCATTAGATATGACTGTTCTCCTGCCGTCCTTTGTGTTTCTGGGACAGAGGAAACACAACTGTTTGGTTTGTTCTGTCTTTCTTTCTCTCACTCGGAGCAGGTAGCGATAGGACACTGTTGCTGCACTACCCGGGCTGACAGAACACGTCCTGTCGGGTTGAATCCCGCCTGCTCCGGGCTCACATTATCTGTATATTATCAGAGACACCATGACGGTGTTTAATGGCAGAAAGGAGAAGAAATGCGTGTTGTTGTGTTAAAGCCCGTTTTGAGCCGCTCTCTCATCTTTACATTTCAACTTATCACAGTGTTTCAGTCCCGCTGCTCACACCGCTCACCTTAAATGTTTGACCAGGCTCTCTGACAGTAAAGTCCGGGCAGAGGCTCCACAGAAACATGGATGGGGTAACAAGAGGTTCCGGAGAACGAGGGACATCTCACGCGCTGTTTGTGTGAGCAGCCCATATAAGGACAGCGGATCCTCTCCAGCCGCGCGCTGGGAATCCTGATTCTTGTAGACCGAGCGAACCTCTGACCACACTCAGTGTTTCCAGGCGGCTCTCCTGGAGCCCGTTATTCCCTATTTTAACAGCCTGTGTGATATTTATCGATACGTACACACACTGCGTTTCGGTAGCTATGCGGAGCTCAGCGGGTTTTCGGCCACCTCACTGTGGTGTGGAAATAGTGTTTGTACCGTTGCAAAGTAGAATAAAAGTGTCTGTGGAAGGACACGGTGTTATTCGATGTAGCTCCCGTTTTTTTTTAATTTTGCGTAACTTCAAGGCGAATGTGAGGACTTTGTTGAGTTGTTCACGTCTGTTGTCTGGTCTTTGCATGTAGGATATTTACGTCGTGGGTCGTTGTGGATCAGTTAAGCGACATTTTTGAAACCACGGCCGTGACTATTTATAATTATTTTACTGTGAGAGGAAGCCTTTTTTTGTCGCGGCTCTGACAACATGTGTTGTCTATCAACTAGTCATGCTCATGTGTTGTGCCACCCAGTGTAGCTGAGAGGAACTGGGGTAATGCTGGAAATTCAGTGTTATTCTGTCAAAACAAACCTGTGTCATTAGCTTCTTCCTGTTGTGCTAAAAGCGGTAATTCGTGGGAGAAAAGACAACGGTGTTTTCTTCTGTGGATACCCGATGACTGATGGCAAGAGTGCCACATTTTACATGGCTGCTGTCCGTGTTTTCATCTGCCATTTCGGTTCGGATGTCGTGCGTTCAGTTATTCATTTCGTCCCTGGGGCACGTGTGCGGTAAAATATGTGGACGGTGTGGACACACCTCAGATAACGGTCCGCTGTCAAGGTGTGGATATGTCTCTGCCTCCTGAGAGAAAGGTAGTCTTATTTACTCTGGAGAGACTTCAGGACTTCTACCTGTCATTTTTGCTTTAAGTTAACAAGGTTTTATTAAATGCTTCTCTACAATGACACAGCCCTATTGATATTTAAAGTCACATCCTTAACCCAAACAGATGTGATCCCTGTTACTTTGCCTCATTTGCATTTGCTTCAAAGAGTCATCAAGGTCTGCTTTTAAGTCCTCACTTCCTGCCACAAGGCTGCTGATGTGTCATGTAAATCACCTTCTCTGCTTTTTGAAGGGAATTCTTCAGTAAAAGTTAGATGAAGGCTGGTGTCACAGCCTTGTTTTTATGACATTTTTCCGGGAGGTTAAAGGTGCACTATGTAGTTTTGGAAAAGAAATTCAGAAACTCAAAAAAGGTAATCTTTACAATATTGATAAGGTATTAATACAAACTCAGAAATATTTGTTCAGAAATAAGGTCCCCAGAACACTGTTTGAAGCTAGAAAGGTGGCAGGGTCCGCCACATAAAAACAAAGAGAAAACAGAATGAAATTGTGTTGTCCTTTAAGATCAGTTTGTTTATTCAGTTTATTCCGAATTTAGTTTGTTTAGGAATGAAACGTATCAATGGAGATTTTTCTCTTCTGATTAACATTTCTCCCCAAAAACTACATCGTGCTCCTTTAATACAGGCTGCCGTCTTTGCAGGAACCAACTCCACCCCATTGGCTTCTTTTAGTGTTGTAAAAAGTTTCAATAACTATTTCTCAGGCTGTTGTAATTAAGCAAGCCCTTAAGTTGTGCCCAGCTTGTTATGGTCAGTGGCTTCTGCCAGGTCCCTGGCAAGCAGGAGCAGCTGAGATCAAGGTGAGCACCATTCCCTGCTGTAAACAGAGAGGTGTTAACAGCCCGCAGGACGACAGGTGTTTGCAATCGGCGGGATACTACAGCTTCCTTTGTCGCTTCTCGCCAGTCAGCTCCTCTCAGGAATAGCAGCCGATCCCTGCGACCGTAATTTAACACAGCAATTTGGGAATAGAAGAACGCGCCCAGTGTTAACATTCTTTGCAAAAATAAACATGGCTGTGCTTTGACAGCTTTGTACCCACGCTCAAGAGCTAGAGCTGATGTGTTCAGAACAGTGTTTCAGAGACACCTTGAAATAAGTGGACATACAGGTAGCTGAGATTTCTGTTTATTTGATAATATAATAAGGATCATTTGTCTCATCCCCTAATCTGTTTCTCTCTGTCTCTTTCTGAGGCATGCTCTCACACACACTCACACCTTGATGAATCATCCGTCAAATAAAGAAAATGAGGTTGTGGGCTTGGCACTTGGCAACAACTCATGTAATGCTGAAGAGCATGTTTATTGGCCTGGTAAAACTATACTTAAACTATACTTAGTGCCCTGGACTCACTCACCCTGTCTAGAAACGATTGAATACAACCACATGCTGTAAGCTTGTGGGAGAACAATACATTTTTTTAAGCTATAGCTACAGTTTGTGTGGTGAAACAATGTTTGGGGATACATATGGAGGCTGTGGAGGAGGTGGGGAGTGGCTCCGGAGCTCCACATGCCACTCCAGTGTTTTAAAAGACATCTGTTTACATTTTAAAGAGGTCCACCCCTGTTGTGTGAAGAGTTTAGCAGAGGATGACATTTTTCATTTATCTCGCTGCTTTTCACCAACTTCCTCAGCAGCTTCATTTGAAAGTGCCAAGTAAGAAGAAAATCCCCCCCGCCTCCGCTCTCTCTCCCTCCGTCTCTTCCCTCTCACTCCTCCTTCCAGAGCTTGTCCTTTATTTGGGGGTTAAGACACAGTAGCCGGGGTGCTGTTGATTGCCCCCTGACCTAGGCACCCATGCGTGCGCAGAGTATGACTTCACTTTCCCCCCCTGTGCCATTGTGTGGCTTCCAGCATGTCCAATTGTGTTTGTGTTTAAGTCTGTTCAATAAAAGGGGGAGAGAAGGGGGGTGGGGGGAGTGTTGGAGCTGCAGCTTTTTCTCTGCTCCATCTATTCCTCCCTGACCCCTTTAACTGTGGGCTCCGTGTTCCTGTGGAGTGGAATGGGGGGGTGGAGAGACTGTGAGAAGTGGCTGAGGTGACTGAAGAATTTTACAACAGGTGACAACTGAGGGGCTGGCAGATGAAAAGCGCAGCACACATGGCAGCTATCTTCCAGACCTGTGTATGTGGGTGCCATACTTGGAGCATACTGTTCATTATCATAACAAAATATACTTAGGACCACGTACAGGTACAGACCACAACCATTCACTTGTTGTTGTTTTTTTTATTAACCGCCTGCAAAAAAAGTTTGGTTTCTGGCTAAGCTTCATCCATCAACGTGTCCATCAGGGTGGGAAAAGGCCTGTCCTCATCTGACCATTCAGCGGAATTAAAATGATGTGATGTACGACCACACTCCCACCTCTGTTAAGGCAGCTTAATGATTAGCTGCTCCCATGGAGGCTGAGAGCATTAGCCTATAAAAAGGTGCTCTCCCTCCGTAAAGAAGGAGTTTTAAACCCAGAGTCAGTTTCAGTAACCCCCTTAACTGCGCTTGGATGTGCTTTATTGGGGTTTGTGTGGCTGAATGCTTAAATGAACCATTGTGTGTTCAGGCTTTAGTGAGAAAGCCTGAGGAGAAAGAGCCTAGTTACCTTTGCAGTTTGCCTGCTCTACCTCATACACTTTCAGTGGCAGAAGAAAAGGCCCATTCAGCGGGCCCGGCATGGGGAGGGAGAGCCCTTTTCACACTCAGCTTGTGGGAAACTTCTCCTCCATACTGTGCATGCCATTTGCATATGACCCATTCTTTTCCCAAAGGTCCCCGTGAGGGAGGAATCCGTGGAACGTTCACAGAATTCATCAAATCCCTCTCTCACGCAGCCCTCGGGCCCTCAAGGGCCTGCTTTGCAGCTCTCTGTTTGACATTTTTGTCTCGGAAATGTAGCTTACATCTGCGTCATGCTCGCTTTCCTTAACGTTACCGCCAACGCATCCCCGTGGCATTTCTGTCCCGTGTATTTTAAAGTGATGATGTGCACTACCCAGCATGCTGTTTTTAATGTCAAGGTGAAGGCTTAATTTGGCACAGTTGGCAGGAGTTTCCCCAAATCCTCAGTATGGGCCATGAGGTGTCCATCTGCATGACAGGACAATGTGATGGCGGGCGTGTGCGCCTCGGAGGCTTCCTAACTGACGGTGACACAGCCATCGCTTACACTCTCCCTGAGTGGACACAAATATTGTACATAGGGGGTTGTTTGAGGATGAGGCGGTGGGAGCTTGTAGCGACGCGTCAGCTCAGTGAACTGAACAAAAACACTCCGGAGCAAAATGTGGCCCCCCGTCAACAGCAGCCTGGATTTATTTTAGGTACTGTTGTAACCAGAGCTGCTGCCCTGATGTGACAACATGTGGAACAGCATCCACACTGGCATAATTATGGTTGAGTCAGTTGTGTTGGTCTGTAGCAGCTCCGGCCCTAAACACTGATAGTGACACAGATAGAGGTGCACATACTTGTTGCAGTCCATGTAGGGAGGAGAGCTCACTTAAGTGTATCATGGAAGCTAACTGAGCAGAAAAGCCTCCTCTGCCCTCCTCTTCTCTCCTGACTCCAGAGCACGGTGAGTCATGGGCAGACAGGTGTGTGTGAGGATGACCTCAAACTCTCCAACTATGTTTTTCTTTTTTCTTTTCTTTTCTTTTCTTTTCTTTTCTTTTCTTTTCTCTGAACTGTCCCTTGCTCCCTCTTGGGTCTCTCCCTCCATGCCAGCCCCTCCCTACAAGTGTTGGGGGTGAGAGATAATATTCTTTGGTATTGTGTGTATATGTATATGTATTTAGGGAGAGATTACCTCTAAATTGCTATCCCAGTGGAGGTAAATATTGTGTACGGTGTGCCCATCGCTGCCTGTTGATGTGTGTTTTTAATCATGCATTTGGTGGCTGCTCTTCAGGTCCCTTTGGGTCTGTCTGCAGACCCCTCCTCGTCCCCCATCATCACCACCATCTCCTTCCCGCCCATCCATCCCCTCCCCTCCTTGTGGTCCTCAGTGGAGCGGTTAATGAAAAAGACTGGACCGACACAATAGGCAGAAGGCGGGCCCGGTGAGGGGCTCTTAGGCCAGCTTGTGTTTGTGGCAAAAACTCATCAGGGCAAACCTCTGCTGTAACTTCACTTCAGACCACCTGACTGTCACTTTGTGTGTCTTTCTTAGCTTATTTTGTGTCATAGATGTTGGATGTCTCATCCCTTTTAAACGTGCTTGACCTTATTACAGTCCCACAGTGTCTCTGTCTACAGGGATGAAATGAGATGACATCAGATGAGGAGTAATCCGCTGCCATGTATTGTGCTTTGAACACAGTGTAGTGGCTGGCGTTTTGCCAGGCCGTTATGATGACCATATTGATTTTCCTCTCCGCAGCACACAGAACTGATAATGACCCTCCTGAGGGGGTACGCATCCATATTCACATACTGATTTCAGTTGCACAGCCTGGCTGTGATGTGACTAACAAATTGAGTGTCCCTCTATCCCTCAAGCCTGCATGTGCATTGAGCTAGGCTAGGCTAGCCCTGTGACAACTCCGGCAAAAAGAAAAAAAACCTGAGTCACCCTGTTTGTTAGTCAGAGAGAAGGCAGGCTGCTATGTTGAATGTCAACATGGATAAACATCCACACAGGATTAATGAGAGGAGAATGGGCAGCCTGAAAACGGGGGTGGGGGGGGGGGCCTCACGGAGCATCCGCATCGCCCCATTTAACTCATGAGTGTTTTGTTGAGCTCCCCATGACCCCGCTAGTGTGACCTGACCAAAGGGGGCAGCCAAGCCTAGACACACTCATAGACTGTTATAAGAAAGGAGCTACAGTATGTCTCTGTGGATGACAAACACAAAACAGTGCCTGAACAAAAAGGCTAAGGGCATCAAAATAACAGCATCTGATGTTTAGTATCTTCAGAACAACTTTAACCAACTCCAGACATTTACTGTATTTCCAGACAGTTGTGTCTTTCTTGGAGTTTCTCCTTGCAGAGACTCAACAGGGCTGGCCCCTGTTAGAGAATTACCTGCACGTTATTTCTGTGTTACATCACTCCACATGTTTCCCACTCCCACCACCTGAGTGTCAGTGCTCCTTCTCCAAAGTATTGCTTAAATACATACATGGATTCATTAACAGGTGCACTCCTCTTCTGTTTGTTCAAAGTTGTACATAGAGCCCATATATCTAAATAGATCCAGAGCAAGTTTGCCCTTCTGATTTTCTTGTGTGTCAGAGAATGTCGATTGTTCACATTCACATTAAAGGAAAGAGCCAGATGTTGGTGGGTGTTGGGGTTTTTTTTGTCCACTGAAAGGATTAAAGAAGTGGGCTGCCCTACCCACAAACTCTCTGGCTCTGGGACCTTACGTCTCTCTAAAATTAGAGAATATTTGGTACTCAGTTGGTGGATCAGAGGAGAAGTTGAACAGGGTTTGAGGATCGCTTCTTGCATATTTCCAGAGGCCTGATGTAGCTTAGCATTACCAAGCAGCCTCCTTTAACGTACTACTTCATATTTCTATTGCTATACTACTGCTAAGTTAGGAGACCACCTTACTCTATTTAAGATTCTGTACAGTATTTGTTCTAAAAGCAAAAGAAATCATTTCAAAGGAAACACAGTGTCACATTGAACCATTCAGGCTTGATGTTCTGTCTGCACAGCAGGGTTATGTCTGGGATCTTGCTCTTGTTGACCAGCCTGTAAACTTCGGCTGTCCACCCCCACAAGCACCTGTCACACACAATCTACAGCTTTCCAGAGCAAAGTACATGGTGCAGTTTTTTACACTGGGAACTGGAATTAAGCCAGTGACCTCTGACCCGTCTCAGCCCACCTGTCCTGGCTCAGCTCACCGCTGCCAGTGTTCAGGTGTTTACTGTCTAAACACACTGGGGCCTCCCCGAGCACGTTCCATAAATACATGTGTGGGTGTACAGTGATGTGTGCGTAGTGAATGAAGAGGGAGCAGATCCCCTCGGATCGCCACAGCCAGGCGATGGTACATCTGTCTTCCTCCTCGTGCTGACAGAGCCCTCCCCTCTCCTGTTTCACTGCCGCCGGCACTTTTGCTTGCAAGTCAATGAAGCATGGCCTTTAATTGATCACGTTTGGAGTTGTAAGACACTATTAATTAGTGTTTGCTCATCACTTGTTTGTTTTGTCCAACTGTTCTCATCAGAACACTCATCATTCGTTGTATGATGTGTCAGCTGCATGCCACTGTGCTTACAACATCTACAAAGCCACATGCTACAGCCTCCACCTTCTGTGATCCTCCGATTCTCTGTTTCTCATAAAGTGTCACACTCTGGCTCCTCTTTGTATTCTTTTCTTTCTGCTGTCTCTCTTCCTCCTATTCGTCTCTCTGGCAGCTGCCTTGGCTCTGATTCTCCAACACCAGCAGGTGCTGTAGGCATGCAGCAACTCAGCTATACAGCACTCATAAATAACACCTGACAAAAGTATGAGAGAGCCAGAGCTACAGCCGGAGTGAGGGAGGGAGGCAGAGATTGAAAGTTTCCTCTGGCAGGAGAACAGGGTGTGGCTCACGGTCAAACGCTGGCCTTCTCAAGAAGGACATGTTCAGAATAGAGAGAGAAAATGTGAGCACGGCAGAGAAAAGAGGAGGAATGTGAGCTTTTATTGCCTTGAATGTGTGAATGTGTTTCCTGTTCTTCTAAACTTTGCGTGGTTCCTCAATGCAAACTTTTCAATAAACCCCTTTCATGCAAATTTCTAGTAAATGGGTCTTTTTAAACACAAGGCCAGCACTAAGTGACTGGTTAAGAAGGAACTTGAATTTGAAGGAAAGGTGCGTTATCTTTTCTGTAATTAGGATGTAAGAGCGTGGAACAATGTTAATTGTGCTCTAAAAGCAAATGAAGAGGTCAGGAAAGAAATTATATGCACACTTTTATAATCATCATCGGTAATGAAGCAGCACTCGGAATAAATGAACCCATAAATCAGCCTCTGATCAAGGACAATTAATGAACACTGCTCAAAATCAAATCCGGCCTGTCTCTTTGTCATTTTATGCTCTTCAAACCCACCAACGCCAGACACACATCCTGTCTCATCAGAAGCTATCGATCAGCCTCTCGGGGCGAAGGTTAGTTTGTCATTTTCTCTTGCCTCACCGCGAACAAAACCAGGAAGTGTGTGAGAGATTACGGCCCAGGATGCAACCTGAAAGCCCTTTATCTCTGTGAAAACAAGAGGCTTCCTGCGGCCCTGCTCCCATCCAGGCCACCTCCCCCTCCTTCACCTCCCCGGCCCCCAGCACCTGTGGCAGCCTATTTAAGGCTCCTCATCAGGGGCTGCGGAGACCACAAACCGGGGCAGAAAAAACATGAAAGCCTGGAGAAAGAATCAGCGCTATTGCTGAGCTGTAGAGCTGTCTGATTCACAGCACACAGAGGGCAAAGAAAAACAGCATCTCTTTTCAGACACATTTTAAAGGTTTGGCTGTGTAAATTGAAGGGTGAGCCCAGAACCAAAGGTCTTTTTTTTTATCTGTAGAGCACCTTGCTATCCTGTCGAGACTTGGAAACTCTCCGACTTTGTCAACCCAATGACTCTCAGTGCTTCCAGTCACTTCTGACCTGCCCATAAAGAGCAAAGAGTGCCTGGACACAGTATGACACACAGGCCTGAAGAGAAAATGGTCTGCTCTGTTTGCCTGTCATGTCAGAGTCATTCTTTTGAGGAAGTTCACGACTTGAATTAGCCACATTTGTTCAGCTTTAGTGAAACAGTTTTTCGGAAAGATTCTACCTCTCATCTGGTAGTTTTGATGAGTAAGCAGTGGCACATCAAATCTTGTCGGTCACCTAATGTTGTGTTGTTAACCCAAAAGCCTCAGCCATAGAAACGCTCCCTCGCTCCTTTGAGTTGCTGCCACAGCTGGCAGGGCCAGTTTGCCTTGACAGTAGCCTGCGTAGAATTTCAATGACCCCCGTCCTCCCCCTGGTCTTATTATGCCATCGCTGCTAACTGGCTCCTATTCACTGCAGTGTCCTGACTTCCCAGAGGGGCCTAGATAAACAAGGGCTATTCAGTGACTGAAAAGCCCACCCCCTGCCAGCCTCGGTCCCTCCTTGTTTCAGTGCCAGGCTGCAGCGCGTCTCGCTCGCCACCGACGCCAGCAGCAGCAGGCAACGTGCCATCGATTCTTCTGCATCACACAGCACACTTTTAGAGGGATTAAACTTCGACTTAACTGTGATGACTGATAAATGGCTGCCGCTAATGTAATGTATGAATGATGAGGACGGCTGGGGCGGTGCAAGGAAGGGGCATCTGTGTGGCTTTCTGCATGGGTGTGAATGTTTGAGTGTTAATATGCACTGTGTGTGAAAGAGTTATCTGTAGGTGTGGTGTGGTGTGATGTTGCAGGCCAAGCTGACTTCCTGTTGTTCTCGTCCATCAGGGAGATCAGGGGTGGGGGATGCTCCCATGAGACTACCCCGTGAGAGTCACATGGTCCGCCTGCAATGCATTTAAAGGCCACAGTTTTTGTGTGTGTATGTGTGTGTGTGTGTGTGTGTGTGGCTCAGTGTGTTAAGCGTGGTTTGTGAGTGCATTCCTGACCTCCACCTGAATTCTGACCCAAGTATGAACTGTCTCTGAGGTTCTTCCTCTCTTTTTTTGTTTCATTTTCTGCGCTTCCCTCCATCCTTCCTCCCAATCAACAGATCTCACAGGAATGGCTCACACCTCCCCAGGGTGCTCCTCTCGCTCTCTCTCTATCTCTCCTAACCAGATGTTTAAAGGCTGTTTGTTTGTTTACCCAGTAGAAGTCACTTTGATTGATGGCGACCATAAAACTGTGCCACATACCTCTGTATTAAAGAGAATATCATAGGAATAGGACATCTAATTGCATCAACAGTTGTTAGTGGAAATGATTGGCGACGTCATTGTGATGGCTGGCGACTGTAGACCATTGGTAAGCAGGAGGGACAGCGTCCCTTAGGCTGTAATGGCCCTCCTGTCCAGCCCACCTCCATCATTCCCCAGCTAATTTAAAGCAGTGCCCTTCTAATCGAATGGCTGTCTGATAAATCTATTGAATCAGGACAGATGTCCGGTGGGGTGTGGCAGTGACACAGCGTCTAGACAGGCTGAGAGGTAAGCAGACGACTCCAACGTGATTCAGATCCAAAGGAATCTCAGCCCGGTGCTCTCCTTGACTCCGCCAGTCATGTCTGCTGACGTGCGCAGAAGCATTTTAACCAAATCTGTTCCACCTGAGTATCTGATGGTCAAGTCCTCAGGAGGACACTGAGACATTTTCAGGCCAACATGGATTATTACGAACACACGTAATGATTGTAGAGCACACGCTCAGAAATGACATTAGAGCTGATTGAAGCATGCATTATGGTAACAAGGTAGCAGGCTTATATTTGGGTCAGCCTCTTCTTAGGAAGGGGGCAGAGGCCTGGGGCTGAATTCCACCTAATAATTGTATTGCCCTGTGACAGATAACATTGATGTAAAGCTGTTTATTGTTGATGATGAGTCTATTGAACCCAGGCATGCTCTTTCCCTCGTCCTTGGGGAGCTTATCCCTCAGGCAGGCCTGGCTGTGTGTTTTTATTAAAACCCAGGTTTAAATGGAGCAGGTCCGCTGATCGACAAGCAGATTAACCAACTAATAAAACATACATCACAATATATAGAGAGGCCCCCTCTGAGACTCTGGCTATTAATATACAAATATAGAGGATTACTGTCTGCCTGTCTCCATGGCCGTGGAGAGGGGATTAGGGTCCTGGTCCAGACAGATTGGATTTAATGTGTGTGTAAGACTAAACGATTGCTGTTGTACAAAGCCCTCCTGTATGTACAGACTGATCTCTGCTCTCTGGCTGACACGTCACTACATCCTGCAGTGGATCAGTTACATCCAGTACATTTGTGGGTCAGAAACATCTTATTTTTATTGTATCCTCTATTTTGATGCACCATACCTCCTGCCTCACAGCCCAGCACTAACCATATTTTCAGTTATATAACACTGCTTGACCAAATATGCAGGTATGCAAGAAACCCAATCACCAGAATAAATGTTGGCAGTGTATGTTTCAGCAAACTAGTGGTATGTAAAACACTTTTACATTTCTTTATGTTGCAACTGTACAAAAAACATGTATATAATGTATATACATCAATTTGGCAGAAACATTCCCCTAAAACAGGGGTTTTGCTTTGGGTGCTCGTTATCAACTTGTGAGGAAAAGACTAACAGGAAAAAAATGTGAAAAAACAGTAGCAGAAAACATCCTGAAGGCTGGACTTGGCTCCCTGCCTAATTATTTTAATAATTAATTGATTAATTGTTTGTCTATAAGATGTAAAAACATAAATGTGAAAACTGATCATGACATCAGACCCAGAGGCCAAAGTAACATCTTCAAATAGATTCTGTTGGCCAACCAACAGTCCAAAGACTTTTATTTACTATCATAAATGACAAAGAAAAAGCAGTCATCCTCACATTTAAGAATCAGGAACCAGCAGATGTTTGACATTTTTGACTGCAATGGTTAATCAATTATCAAAATAACTGGCAATTCATTTTCTTTTGATTGACTAATCGTTGCAGCTCTAATCAAACTCAAAATTTGCCTGAACCCGTCCATAGCTTTACTGCTGTGGCAACCATCTACTCTGAAGCAGTTTATGGATCTCAGTGACATTAAGTCTTAAACAGAAAATGTGGGCCCCAGACAAAACAGGAGAATGCAGGCAAAACTGCACACAAACACACACACAAAGCACAGGCTTGCAAATACAAAACCATACTACCCTTAACTTAAAATCAACAATTTCATAGTCTACAGCATGTGTGACACTGGGAAATGAGTCCCAGTCTGGTATACATGTTGTTCACTCTAGCAACTAATGTGACTGCATCTCAGCCTGACGCACTGTTGGATTGACAAATGACTAGATAAAGCACACAAGTACAGACCTTGATTAAAACATGAATTACTTTTATACAGAATATTTATATTTCTACTCCTATTAGAACAGTATAAGCCCTTTCTTTAAGACGTTCTGCTCCTAACGCAAGACGCTCCTAGTTACTGTATGAGGGGAGTCACCGTCCTCACAAGAGAATTGTTTTAAGTCCTCACTTCCTCTCTGTGATGCCCTGGTCCATCTCCCTCCTAGACTTAAGGGAATCCTCATAAAGGCAAATGTAGATCTTTAAAGGAAGATGGATTAATGCACAGACAGAGGTAAAGACTCAGCAGCATACAAGTGATTCGACTGACTGTGGCTATAATGACCAAAAAGTGAAAACATGTGTAGGATCCTATCCCACAGATGTCCTCAAGATAGCAGCGGGTGTGTGTCCTTTACCTGTTTTAACATGCGGCCCACACAGAAACACACACACACACATGCGTGCGTGCACGCACACACACACACACACACACACATGCACACCCCCTAGGCTGTTTATCCCCAAGGGCGCCCAGCTAAAAGGAGAGAGAGCCCCTTAATCATGTCCCTGTCCCACATCCTCGTTATCAGCCACGATTAATGAGCTCTCCATTAATGAATAAAAAAAAAAAAAAAACAGGAGGTGCCCACCCCTCCTGTAGGAAAGAGCACAGAGCATGTGTGTATGTGTATGTTTGTGTGTGTGTGTGTGAGGGGGGCTGATAGTAAACGCTCCCCAGGTGCAATGACATCACCCTCCAAGGTAGCTGTCACAGCTCGCTTTCTTTAGGGATGACAGGTCGTGTGTGTGTGTGTTAAATTGTATTTGCATGTGTGTGTGTGTGTGTGTGTATGTGTGTGTGTAAATGTGTACATGTGGCCTCACACTCTATACAGTGTTTTGATTGATCAAACCCAACCTCTGGGGTCTAATCCGTTTTTCCTTTGTATATCTGTCTTCCCCTTTTGTCTATGGTGGCTATATGGCGTCAGGAGGGCGGGAGGGAGGGAGGCGAGGGATAAGGAGCGTTTGATGAGGCAGTGGAAGAGGATGAGGAGGAGGAGGAGGAGAGGGCGGCAGGTGCAACGGACACCCGGCGCAATCACCGGCGCTCGGCAAAAGCGGCGACAGGAAATCAAGGTTGTCTTGGCAACCTGGCACTATCGATTAAGCGCCGCTGTCTCCGAGCTCACATCAGAGTCCCGATGGAAATGTTGCTGCGTTGGGTTTCAGGAGAGGACTTCAGTGAGGAGGAGGAGGAGGAGGAGGAGGAGGGGCAGGAGTTGATGATGGAAGAGAAGGAGTAGCAGGTGAGGAGAGGAGGGATGGACAGCGATGACTTCAGGTGATTGCATCTTGCTCAGAAGTGTCTCACCAACACTTTTGTCGTCCACCTCAGCTCAGCTCCATGTTTCTCTAAATCTTCTAGATTCATGGATGCAGAATATTTCTCATCACTAGGTCATTTCCATCGTTGAGGCCTTCTCAGAACCCTGCAAACATTTAGCATGCCTGTGTCCCTGCGTCTCCTCTTGCCTCCCTTGTACTGCATCTGTCTCTATATACGGGTGTATGCGAGCACAGTTCTCTCAGTTTTTCCAGGCCATTAGTTCACATTGTGCCGTCTGATTTAAGGACACGAGAGTTTGCCTTCCTGTCTCTACAGGGCAAAGCAGGTTCTGTGCAAACCCCTGCCTGCACACACTGATTTCACCATAATTGTACACTGAGGTGGTGATGTTGCATAAGCCCTGCGCAGAAGTAATCAATACACAGTATTGACTTGTTAGGAGGAGTATTTTTGGCTGATACTGCGCTCAGTCGGTGTATCTAAGACAGGCCATGTCTCTTTCACACTCGCTCCCCCTCTCTTTCTGTCTTTCTCTCTCCTGACAGAAGGTGAAATCACCCTGTCCCAAATCTCCAGCAGATGTCTTCTCTCTCTCTCTCTCTCTCTCTCTCTCTCTCTTTCTTTCTCTCTCTTTCTTTCTCTCTCTCTCTCTCTCTCTCTTTCTTTCTTTCTTTCTCTCTCTCTCTCTCTCTCTCTCTGTCATACACACATTGACAATATGAACACTGAGTCAAATTAAAACAATCTTCGTTTGTTATCAAATTGCAGTTTAGTGTCAGATGAACAGTTCATACTGTCACCTCCTTTATGAAGTGCAGTGAACACTTGTTAAATTGGAAGCTGTGCTGCTTGAGGAGGTTTACTGCTCTCCGCTGATTGGACGGACAACAGAACAAAACTGTCCCTGTCTCCGTGCCCCTCTCTCACTCGCTTCCTCCTACCCCCCATGGTCAGTGGAACACAGAGCAGTCCTCTGTCCTGCCATCATGTGGGTTTTACAGCCTGGTTAACCCATAGCTATCTGCTGAGCCAGGCTCTATATTGTCTCACACTGTGTTTCATTTAGTGAACTCAGTCACTTACTCTAGCTCTGGCACTTAAAGGAATAGTTAGGTATTTTGAGAAACATTGTCATTTGCTATTTTGCTAAGAGTAGATGAGAAGATCAAGACCACTGTCACGTTTGGAAGCTAAATATGAAGCAACAGCTAGCAGCTGCAATTTACTGCAGCTGATTTTGAGACAAGGTAAACAGTTTTCTTGTCAACACATTTCTCATTTCACATGTCTGAATAATTGCCACTGAAAATCAACTCATTCATATTGGGAAAATGAGTGCATTAGTTTTTCACCAGTTCTTAAACACATAAACACAGCACTCAGGAGAGAAAACTATTTTACAAAATGGAACTCCAGAATTGTCCATATCAGTTGCCTCTCTGGGCTTCCATTGGTACCATTTTGCATCTTAACATGACAGGTTAAGATCATTTTTTTGCTTTTGCCTCGTGGTCCTCCATTATATTTCAGTTTTGGTGCTCTGAGGGAAAAGTTTGGACACCCCTGACATTCATATATGAGAAATAATTAGACATCATTAATACAACGTGTTGACAATTTGCTTTTAAAAACTTCTAGAGATGACAATGGGTCCTTCCATATTTGTATGCCACTATATCTAAGGGAGAACAATTCTACACAGGCAGCACGTATTTTGACAGCAACTGAGTTTATACTAAAATGAATTAAATAGTGCAGAATAGATGCAATCACACTTGAATTAAGCACATGAAAAGGTGAGAACAGAGGAGACCTGAACTGAACACAACAATATGCTATTTGGCCTGGAGTAATGTCTTACAAGACTGTGGGGGCGCCTAACATCTCCACTCCCCTCTCATCTCTCTTTATTTGGGGCTATTCTGGGCCGGACTAATGTGGCGGCGCTGCTGCGTGCTGAGTGAGTCAGCGGTCATTAGGGCGTGCAGACAGCACTTTGCCGGAGGCCACAGGAGCCAGTCAGTCTAATGATGAGGCCAGTGAAGTGCCAGGGACCTGGGAGCTCAGGACGTCCTATAGCTCCATCCAATTAGGCTCCCTGGGCCCCGCCCATTGTCACCGTTACTTTAACCACATAGGACAGCTGAGAGACGGACAGCCCATTTAGGTTTGAAAAAGATGTCTGAGAGACACGTTTACGATTGATGTGCTGTTGATTTCAGCTCCTCATTTCCATAAAATCTAATTATTATTTCATTTTACACATGAAATGCAGTCAGTTGCTGATCGGATTAGAAAAACATTTTCAATGCAAATAAAAGACATTTTGAATATTCAGCATTTACACGTGGTCAAATGAAATTAATTTACAAAAACAGTACTGGCACAAACTGGTGCTGTGTGTAATAAATAATATGTGCAACTCTGTTTCCAAAAAATGTAAAAATCCATATCTTAAAGATGCAATCCAAAATGTTATTAACTTTAATCTAATTATACATTTTTTCAAATGTAATCTGGATTTATTATAGTTAACTATTATTTGTAATCTGGTTCCATAATCCCAATTTTCCTTTGTTAGCCAGAGCAAAATACCAGCATGTCTTGACTGTATTCTTGAATGTGTATGCCACTGCTGTCTGCTGTAACTATCATGTAACTGACTTGAGCCATGAGAGAGAGGCTCAGCCACAGAGCTCAGATCCAGTCATCCTCCCCTGGGAGAGGCTGACTGAACAGGAATGTAAACACGGCAGCTAAATAAACTGCTGTGTGGGCCACGCAGAAACAGAGAGACATAGAAGAAGGCAGAGAGGTCGGGATCAGTCAGAGAAAAGGACAGAATATTACAGGGGAGATGTTTTAGTGGATGTAATCAAAGAATTTAAGGGGAGATGACATCCACTGTGCATCGAGGCTTACAAGGACAGCTCAGCATTCCTCTCCTTTTAACACCTTATCTCAAGCTCTCACTCTAAAATAAGATGCACTCACACCATGTCACATGGCAGCAGCCATCACCCACAGCTCCTCAAATACTCCCCGCACTCTGAGAGCTTGAGAGTGCAGGAGGCTGTGTTCAGAAGTTTTTTTGTGGAAAAAGTGGTGCACAGTTGGGGTAGCTTTTAATAACAGCAAACAGTACTTAACACTTTAGTGTGCCATAAGGTACATATTAGCATTTCTACAATAAGTGTCACATCATGTTCACATTACATGTATATGAGTTTACTGTCACTGGGACAATTTCTAGCTGTGTTTGTGGCTACCAAAACAGGTATTTTAAGCCAAAACATGATCTTTTACTAACCCTAACCAAGTGGTTTTTGTGCCTAAACCTAACGAGACCATGAGCACAGTGTTGTCAAAACATTAAATAAAAAATTGAACCTAACGAAATGAAAAGTTTCAATATAGCTGTTGCTCACAGAAATGTGCATTGCTAATATCAATTCTGGCTATTGGGTAGTGAAAAGTGTCTTGAAAAGCGTCTCTCCGTCTGCAGCTTCTTCAGGCGCCCTTTGTCTCCACCCCCAGCAGCAGTCTAATCCTGCAGGCTTGTTTTGATGTGGTGACCTGACTGTTGAGCACAGGTGCTGCCGGCTGCTGCCATGAGGCCGCTCTGCTTGCTGTAACCCAGGGCAGGTGGCAGCCATTATGACTCTGTCTGAGGTAGCAGACTGGCAGTTTAGCAGTCACCATCCCACAGCCTGTTCTGCTCTCTCAGCCCACCGGTGGATGACTGTTGACATAGCTGATTAAGCTGTCATGTGCCATGGCACAGTGTCCCACTACCACCTGTCCATTCTCACCTTCTCCCCAAAACCACCAGCATTTTCTTAAAGGCACCGGTTTAGAGGCCTGTTCTTCTTTGTTTTTCTTTTTTTCCTCCCTCAATGCCTTTCATTTTCTCCCGAGGTGGATCAAAGAGAAGAGGTCTGTGGAGGCGTATGGAACCAGACTCAGTGTCAACAAGAAGCTTTCTCTGCTTCTTACTCAGCGAGACTTTACTGTGGAAAAAATCCCACTACAACTTCTGAATGCTGTATGTTTAGTGACAGTAGCCACAGAAAACTGGTGCCAACATGTCCTCTTCTAACACAGTGTTACACTCAAGCCATGTTATATATCTCTCTCATTCACCAGGTCACGAGTGCTTCCAGATATTCTACCTGATGTGTTCCTCTCATCCCTCTCTGTCCTCTCCTTCCCTCCATCCCTGCCTCTAACACTGGGCGCTGGGCCAGAGGTGCTAAACAGCGTCTTAACCTGGTGTCTGAGCCTCGACTCATCCTTTATTCATTCCCATTAAAGGAGCATGAGAGTTGTTCTGCCTGTAGTTGCTGCTGTTCGCCCCTCCATTAGAAAGACAAACGGCCGTAGTGCCGGTGTACCTACCTAGTCTTCCATACATAACTAATAGGTGGGTGTGAATGAAATATGCATGCTGGGTTTCTCCTGACAGCAACGATTCAGGTTTGTGACAAGACAGGCCATACGGTGATGCTGTAGTAAGACACAAATACAATACAGGGTATTGTATGTAGGGTTGCATTAAAAAGAGTCTTTTTCTGATGTCTTCACATGTTTTAATTGATTTTTTGATCTCTTAAAATGTTTCTTGGTAGACCAGTGAGAATTCGACCCTCTCTCATTTCAGTTCAGATCTATGCTCCGATAGGTCTAGAGTTGTAATTGTTGTCTTGTTTATTAAATTTGGTCTCATGCTACTTTCAGAGTGGCATAAAATGGTGGTAAAAACCTTGAAATCTTCATTTGAGGAAGCTTGCAATCATCTTGAAATATTTATACTGTACAACAGAGGCACAAAGGCACAAAAACAATAGACTCATGCACACAAGTGCCTCCACCAGTGCCATTCAGCTGGCAGTATGCCAAAATCTTCCCAGGGATATAAGCCCCTAGGCTCTCTTATATACTACTGCATGTAGAGTGCACACACACACACACACACACACACACACATAGGCCAAACAATATCAGCATCTTCCACCTTTACAACCTTGTTTCCCTGTGAGGAGCCTGTTTGAAGAGAAAGGGAGAGATAAAGAGAGGAGGACAGGAGACGATGGGAGGAGAGGAGTGAGATAAAGGTTAAGAATGGCGATGAAAACGGTGAAAAGTGCTACGCCAGCGACTCCGGCAGGGAGACAGACAGGAGTGAGCATTTCTGCCCCGCTGGTGGAATTTTGAGTGTGTAGGGAGTGGTGTGGGGGTGTGTGTGTGTTCAAGGTAGGTAAATTGAATATCAGCATATCCTGTGAACTGTCATCCTCACCCACTCTCTCTTTCTCCCTTAACCCTCACTGGACTGTACTCACTGCAGCGTAATCAATGAACGTAAATGGTACAGTTGGTTGGAGACCTGAGGGAACAAAGATCATTGATGGCTTAAAGAAATTAAGAGATTCTTCTGTGTGTGTTAGTGCAGCTTTGCATGTGCATGCATTTCTACTACATGAGGTTCTGTTTCGTGGGCGGAGGATGGGGAGTGCACCTGAGCACTAATCCAGCCAGTTAGTTTTTGGAGAAGCCATTTAAAATGAGCGGAGGCATTAGAGAGAGGTGGATGAGGAGGTCAGGATTTTCCTTTAATCCTCACACTGCTGCTGCCAGAGGAGAGTGACGGGGGCAGACAGGCAGCAAACTGCACCACTGTGACAGCATGTTTGGGAGGGTTGAGGTTGGCACTGTGCCACTGTAACACTGTATGTTCAAAAAAAGACACTGAGCACTAATCACAGTCAGTTAACATGCCAGTGGGGTTACACAAATATAAACACATGCATACAGAAAAGCACAGGCCAGATGTATTTTAATGTATATAAAGGTCCTGATCATCACACACACACACACACACATTCCCTGCCTCATGGCTAAGGGGCATTACAGTAAAGTAGCAGGTGCCTGTCCATGGCAGCAATGCACGGGTTGATTTGATGGTAATCTATAATCTGTAAGGCTTTGATGCCACCGCCGGTCTTATCAGCCAGGTTTGTTTGGCCAGGCTCACAGTGCTGGTTTTAACAGGATGACAGCATTGCTCGATTAACCTCTGGTGGGTTTTTCAGCGCTACCCTTTCTATCATTGGAGCTGTTTTTATTCATGCATGAATGGATTGATGCTTTTCATGGGGTGTGTGTCTGTGCACAGGCATTTAAGTGGGAGAGTTGTGGGGTTTTTTGTGCGAAGAGGAAATATGTTGTATTGTAATGACTCATTTAGGCTGGACTCAAGGACTAAAATCATGGTTTCATTTGTTTGCTTTGTATTGAGTACCCAGTCTGTGCTGGTAATTCAGTGTTAAACACTATGGCAGGCTGCCTCCTATACATTATACATGAAAATCCATTGTTGATTTCATTTGTCTTTCAGGTATTCTTCCATCCCCCATCCCTCTTTAACGCTCACTGTAATCCAGTTTGAGCTGGAGGTTGCTGTACTCACTATAGTGGTGTTATTAATCCAAATTTGTTGGTGGATCCACCTTGTTACGATGTGCAGGCTGGAAATGCAGCAGACAGCAGAGCTGTTAGTGGTGACATGTGCAGCTCACATGGCGCCAACTGCTTTTATTGGACAATAATGGGAGGCTGCCATGGATGACTTAGAGGGACACAGCCGAAACCTTCCACATGGAGGGATTTTATTGGAACGCAACACACTTGGTGCTGTAATGCATGTAAACCACTGTATGATGTATTTTCTGGACTCAGAGGCTTCACACAGCAACACCTAAAACTGTGAGTGGGTGTGCCTGTTGGGTGTATGATTGATTGTGTTTGTGCCTCATAGTGAAAGATTTTTAAAACATGCATCATAGGTGAAGCACTGTGGAACATTAGTGGTAATGCATCTGCTGGTTACTTTTTATGCTTTCATGTACGTGTGTTTGTGAGCGTCTTTATACTTGCGATGCTTTAAATGTCCAAGTTCTTGCATAACTTGAACATGTAGATCTCATGTTACGACAATAACTGATATGAGACAGATGTCAGTTCCACCATATCAGACAGGACTTCAGGTTATTGTGGTGTCCTCATTGTTGAATTCAGGCAGCTCGTTACAGAATTCAGGACTCATCATGTCATTTCATGGTCTGGGGATAAGGTGAGCCGGCTAATGAGTTAACAGTGTTAGGTTATCAGATTAACCTAACATGCACCTCCATGGGATTACTGCACTGTGGAATTAACAACGTTAAAGGTCCTATATTGTAGAAAGTGAGATTTCCATTTTTTTTATTATTAAAACAGGTCTAGGTGCTATATAAATACTAAGAATTAAAACACTCAATCCATGGAGAAAGGCACACAGTCTGCATTAAGAGACTGTGCCTTTAAACAAGTCATCAGGCATTCCGTATGGCTGTGATGTCACAAGTATACAGTCAACACTGCAGCAATTAACAGTACTGGAAAAATGGTAACATTGGTAAACATTTTTGAACATCAATGCTTTCAAACCTATACTAGCAGACACCCAAATAATGGTTTAAAAAAACAACAACTTTAAAACAGTACCCCATCTGTGAAGTTGTGCCTGAGTCCTGTCAGATTTATTTTCGACAGGGACAGTCGTTGTTTAGTGAAGCGAGTTTGGCTTTGACATAATTTGTGTTTATTCGCCCCAAACAGCAAGATTACTTTAGTGTCCATTAGCAGTAAGATAGCGAGCAACAACAAACCCTGAGGTTGTGCGTTTGAATTCAGGTCAGCCTCTCACTGAACTCAGCACTCACAAAATTCTGGTTCCTCGGTTCTTTTCCCCTCTCCTCTCTGTAATGTTAAAGCTAAGTCCACTCCCCCCTCCACAGATCACTGCTGCAGACTCCTGATAACAGGAGTGAAGAAAAATCCACTTTTTAATTACAAATCTCTGAGTTCTGCCCCTGGTGGTAAACGGTTCAGGATCAGAGCAGAATCTGAGGTGATTACTCCTCCTGAAGGTCTGGCTCTGCACCTGACTCTCTTCTCCAGAGCTACAGCTTGTGACTACATGTCATGTACTGTATGTACAATTATACATCAACTACTTGTAACTCATTTATTCACTTGTTTTTGGATAAGTAATTGTAATACGATTAAATGGCTACCATAACATGTAGACCAGGTTACCACATAGACCAAACGTTGGTATTATTCTATGGTAATTGATCTCACCTGTATGTCATCGTTTTGTTTAGAGCGAGTCACATGCCGTCTGGCATAATTCACAGTCAGACTAGCTTCCTCTGAAAGTAGTCACCATCCTGTCTCCTCTGTCAGGTACTGGAAGTGTTGTGTCAGCTCTGTGATAGCTCCTTCAACTTCCTTCTACTCCTAAGATAAAACTTCCCCTTGTCTAAAGGGCCTCACTAGGCGATGATCTGTGGAAACACTCTGCAATCTGTCTGCAAAACAGGGTTTATATTAGAATATGGTTAAGGTTGGTTCTGCTATGATGCATGGAAATTCTGGCTAATTATAAAGAAGACAAACACCAGTACCTCTACTTCATGAGTATTTCTTGTTCTCTGAGGAGCCCGCCTCTCTCTGTTCTCTCCGTCCCTCTCTCTGTTGATGTCCAGCTAGAGCACCTGGGAGGAAGCAGCTGTAGGTGGTGATTACAGTTCAGAGACTCCAAAATAACCTCTCCTCCTCCCTGCCTGCTCTCTCCTTACATTCTCTCCTTCTCGGCCGCCCTCTCCCAGCCTTCTTTTCTCTGAATCACCCATCACCCAAAAAAATAATGCAGTCAGAGTATAAGAAATTAACCACGAAGAAAGACTTAGGCAGAAGTTCTAAATCGCCTCCGTTCTCTGCTCTGAATGTGTGTTCCTGTGTGTGTGTAGTCATGTTAATAAACTGACTGATACACACTGCCTGGCTCATCAATATGGGGGACGGTAGGCTCAAACAGATGAACACAGGATGAATAATGTTAGCTGAGAATTGCTGCATATGACCACCCCTCTCTCCACCCACCTCTGGTGTATGTGCGCAATTGTGTGTGTGCATGTGTTTACTGTGCTAAAGCTCCCATCAATCACACGCCCAGAACCTTTCACCAAACTCCACACACACACACACACACACGCACACTCACACTAAGACACTAACACATACACACTCCTGCTGAGTTTATTAAAAGCCAAAGTGTTATCACTGATCTGTCTGACAACAGCTGCACACCGGTGCACACAAACACATACACATGCAAATATCTACACTCAGCTCTAACACAACCATCAACACAGGTCACAATCATGGTGGTGTTGTGACAAGAAGAGCTAGTCCTTGGACAGAACTGTCTTTCTTTCCTCTTCCTCTGGGCTACAGAGCACATCACCAGTTGAACAGGAAGGCAAGTGTTCAGGGTCACACACTGCCCAGTGGAATTCCCCCTGAACCACAGGGAGCACACACAGCTCTGTTTGACCCACTTCAGCCACCATAGTGTCAGAGGAACAAAGAGCAAGTATGCAATGGATGCAGGTCAGGGAGTAAGCCAAGAACTAATAACAACAGTACTGTGACTGCTTGTATCTGCACTGATGTTTTCTAGGGATCGGCAATCTGGCCAAATAATAATATCACAGTCTATTTAATAAGAATTTCAATCAATGATCTAAATTATGATCCTTTTTGTCAATTTTCGAAATACCCTGTAGACTCAGCCAGACATTTAAAAGCAATGAATTTCTCCATTTGCACCATTAAAACACAATCTAGCATTAAAGATATTTTGTGGCACAAGCTCCTCATCCTCCATGTTGCTAGCTATACCTCACATTACTGTGTTTGAGCGCGTTGTTTACAATACGTCCCTGAAGAACGAGCCATTAAATACAGGTTTGGGGTACAGTGTGTCTTCGGTAAGACATTTCACAACAGAGCAGTAGAAAAGAAAGGGAGAGGTTGTTCTGATCAAATGTTTCACTGTCCCCACAGTTGCCAACTGTAGAGATATCCTCATAAATGCTCCAAGGACTAAACTGTTATCAGATAGGCATCTTAAGTGTTCCTACTTGGAGATACTTGACATGAAATAGAAAGGAGGATCTATCCCAGAAAACATCTGGCTGTTCCCTGTCGAATGACTTCACATTATGGGTGACATCACATGGGATAGTCCCGAGCGTTCTATCCAATGATTGCAGTGCGCTTGGGTAATCGTGGTCCCACCCTGTTGGCTGTCGCACACTAGAAACCCTGCTCTGGCCTCCATCTTTCAGCCTCAGGGAGCTGCAACCAGCATCTGACCAAAACAGAAAAAGAACATGACTAAGCTGAATGAAGGACAAGACAGCTGTATGTAACTTACAGTCAAAGATGTAACATCATTATTTGGTTTGCAGTTGTATTAGTCTAACTATATTCCCATAATCAATCAATTCAGCATTGAAGCCTGGCTGACTCACTTGTGTTCCTCTTCCACGCTCAAAAGCAACAGTTAATTTTGCCCCTGCCTGTTTACAATGCTGGAATACACTAAGCGAGGTGATATAACACCACAGTCCCACAGCAGCAGTGTGTGACTCACTGTAGACCCATTACCAAAGATGGCAGAGGGGAGTGAGAGATCTGCGCCTATCGATCGCCCCAGCTGGACTGTCGATACTCCCCTTCGAATTCTGACACAGCAAACTAATGGTCTCCCCGGCTGGTGGCAACCAGACTCACGCCCACGCACCATCCCAGCACCTCTGGGTGTAATGGACAAAAGAAACCCATCAATATGTCAATACATGACGCGCAGCGTTTACCTGCTGCCTCAGCCATTTCACCAATCAGCACCACATCAAGAGGGTACATTAACAACGGCGCTGCTAGCTCAGCCTGTGATTTTTCATCTGTCCGCCCATGTTTTTCAAATCATAGTTTATGAGTTAGTCATAACAAGTACAATCATAGTGAAAGGGAAGGGTGTTGAACTGGAAGAGGGGCACAGTGGACTAATTTGACCCCCTTACACACACTTAGGGTGAGGTCTTGCAACATGTATACACACACGTACCCACTCTTTGTCACCTGGTTTAACAAGACAGATTTTTGTGGCTGTCCATCTGCCTGTAGTCCACCATCATGGTCATTTAGCAGCAGGGTAATGGTGTGAGCACTGCTGGTTGACTGCTCTTCAGCCTTAGTTGCCCTCGAGGCTTGTGTTGTGGGGAGAGGGGGCTAACCCTTCCTGATCACACGGGGCAAAGCCACTTTGCCTGGGGAGAAAGGAAAGGATGTAAGGAGGGGGGTTGTTGGTGGAGGACTGAGGTGACAAAAGAGCTTTTGTGGATGTAAGTTTACGGCGTTAACCCCTTTCTCTCCCTGCCTCACATGAATAACAAGAAACTACTGTGACAACTGAACGATAGCCCCGGGCTGGGTGTTTGATTGTGTGTGTGTGTGTGTGTGTGTCAGGGGTTGTCCAGGACGTTTGGCCTCGGGTGTCTTGTGACAGAGTCGACATTCTGGAGAAATGAGAGAGTGGTCAGCTGTTGTCAAAATGCCACAAAGAGGAGGATTTTCTACAAAAAAGAAAGAGCACTCGCAGCACTTTTGTGCGTTACTGTCAGAATTAGTGAAGCCACAGTAGGTTGTCAACATGGATCTCGGCCTTGGCTTCACTGAGGTGTGCCAACCTGCTGATTGCTATAAATGTGGAACTTGCAATGGTTGTAAAATTAGATGTAACAAATAAACAAAAAGGCTCTCTTGGGTTATTTCTGCACTTCCAGCCGTCTATGAATGTGTGTACAAGCGTGTACAAATGCGTGTGCGTGTGCTGCCTGTTGCCCTCTGGCCTGTCCCCTCACTGAGACATCTGTCAGGCAGAGCCACGGCGTCAGCGACTGACCTTTACTGAGGCACAGCCACAGCCTAAATGCTGTCCATTGCCCTCACTCTTTTACTTTCTGTCTCTCTTTCCTCCTGTCACTTCCTTGTTGTCTCGTACCTCCATTTTATTATTCACTTGATTTTCCTCCTTCAACATCCACCCTCGTTTCAACCTTTTATGTCTCCTTTCCCCAGCCCCCGTCTCTCCTGTGTTCTCTCCATCTTTCTTTCTCTCTGACAGTTTGTGACACTCCCTCCCTGGGGCAGCCATCAGTTCAGATGAGCATTGTATGTGACAGGCCAGCTTTGTCTTTTTAAGCCATTAGCAGTTCCTCTCCTCCCACCTTGCCATCATTTCCCCTCCGTTTACCTTTTCTGCCCTCTTTTGTGTTTGTGCGTGCTACATCTCTCGCTACCGACTGGCAATCTTTGCATTAATCTACATAACAAACACAGTCTCGACTTGAGTGAAGAATTGACAAGTGTAAATATGCGACAGTGCTGATGACGTCTTTAAAACGAACTGAGGTTTTAGGTGGAATTCACTGATGCCAGTGATAAATCTGTACAGTAAGGTATACTTACAGGTAAGCATGCTTTAAAGAGGTTTTCCAGTTGGAGAATTGTTTGGCTGTGGAACTTCCTCCCTCCCTCTTCATAGGCTGGTGTAATTCTCCCAACTCTGTACTCCCCCACAGTAAACTGTCAAGCCTAATACAGGCAGGAATGTCCAGTCACCTGCTCCTAAAATGCAACAGCCCTGTGCTACACTAACCTAATATAGACCTGCATGACACAAGCAGGTTGGATAGCACCGTTGTTGCTCATTGCATATATTTAAACACACACCTCAGCGTGCCACAGCTCAGCTGCTAGGCCACAGTCTTATGTTGTGGAAGCTAAAATCACGCTATGCAATTATGTCATTTTCGAAAATATGTCAATATGACAAAAAATGGCTGATTAGAGTTGTGCCAGTGGTTGTTAATAAAGAAAGTACAAGTATTTGCACGACCTGATGTTGCCGTGTTGGTGTTGCTCCAGGACCATCATTGAAACTGACCACTTATGTGTTTGTGATGTCAGAGCTCAGCGACTCTCATAAAAAGACCAGAAAAATACGCACAAGGGAGAAGTTATCTTCTCAAACACGCGTTTAACATTGTAAAAGGGTCTATTTTAACCCAAACCATGTTTTCCTAAACCTAACCAAACAGAGACATAACACTGAAAAAAACAAAACAAAACAATAAAAAGAAAGTAATAAGTGAACAGTGTAACAATATGTTCCACATGGGATAAAGACCCCAGTCTACTGACTGAGAGTCCTGTAAGTAACCAACTCACCCACAGTGGCTTGGTCAAGGTTTGGTTTTTGATGCTGTCTCATAAGTTGAAATGATGGTGCTGGAAAAACAGTAACTATGATGTTCCAGCAACAACACCATCACAGTGGAATCAGATACACCGCAGTATTTGTGATCCAAAACTGTGATTTTAAATAAAAACATGATGCTGTCCAGTAAAGCACTGTGCAGTGCTACCAAGCACGAAGAAAGACTGGTAGTATGTTTAGCATGGTAGCCCTGAAGCACTCAGTGTGTCTGTAACAGAGCTTGGATCAAGATGTGAAATTGGACTCTGTTGTCTGACAACACAGAACAGGCCCAACAGTTTGGCCTGTCACTTGTTGATGACAAATGATTATCACACCTCTGGATCCATTTGCTCATTGTTCAGCCTTAATGCACGACTGGCTGATTTTCACACATGTGGGCTAAAATGGTATCTGCTGACCAAGTCCTTTTGCTCTCATTAGTGCTGAAGAGGTTGGAGAAAAAAAGGAAACAAGCTATGTAATGAAGCTTGATGCTACTGATGCAACTGACTACATTTAAACAGGCTGAATACCTTCAGGCAGTCGCTCTAATAATATCCTCACAGAGACTCCACTCAAAATGTCAAGCCTAGACACAAACTGGCAAAATCAAAGGGGAAGAAGACCATTATACCACTGCGCAGCCTTCAAATCCTATCAGTGTGTAACTGAAGCCTGAATGGAGGCTGACAGCAGAGGTGACAGGGACGTTTCATTTTGCAGGCGACACTCCAATGAGGTTTGACGGAGGCAAACGCAACATTAGCCAGATTTGTGTTTGGTTGCCTGCCTGGTGTTACAGAGGCTCTGCACTTAACTTTGAATGGCCGCTAACAGAGGAGAGACAACTGTTTACCCAGATGTGTGCGTGTTTCATGCAAAGACTAAATATTTGTGTTGCTGTTTTGGTGTTGTTCTGTGTTTGAGGTGATTTCCAGTCAAGTCCTCTGTGACTAAAATCCAGCTATGGTAGAGCTCAGATAACATGGTTTGTTATTACTTGGTATATAGAGGCCTGATAAGTGACTGAGACAAGGGGGAAACACAGTGACAGACCAAGCGTATAAAGCATAAAGAAGGAGCAGGGAGGTTAAAGAGAGAACAGAAGTGAGGTTGTTGTCGGAAGCGTGACTGCAGGTTTTTGTCCTTACCAGAAACTACAACAGATGTTTCCTCTCTTCACCTCACTTTCTTCCTCCCCCTGCTCACCCACCTCTTGCCCACCTCCTACATCACTGATCTCTCAGTCACCTGCCTGTGTAGCTGGACTGGTTGACTAGGTGGGCATTCTCTCACCACAGACCTGCTGAGTGTTGGAGAACTGGAGCAGGCCTCTTTACTGATGGATGAAGGGAGGGAGGTACGGTACAGAGATACTCTGAAGTAGGTAGCAAAGGGTTTAGTTGCTGCGCTTGTAGGAGTTTTGTAGGGTGGTATCAGTTTTTAGTGTTAGGTGAATTTCTAATGGTTCATCATGGTTTTCTTTAAAGGGTACGCAGCCATGATCATGTGACCACCTACAATGATAGAAAGGCCTCTACATGCCAAGCATGCCTCTTAACAGCTTAACATTCAGAGCACACACACACACTCTTCACTCTCACTTAGGTGTACCACTGTTATTACCTTGGATGGGGCTGTCTCACCTCCAATATAAACATAGGTTGGGAGACAAGTGTAAACTAGGTGGCCGTGGCATTGTGGTGGATTGTGTGTGTGAGTGTGTGTGTGGTGCGATCACACCCTCCGGCCCCTATCAGCCCACCTGGCCTTATTTAGAAGAGCTGAGAGGAGCCAGGAGCAGCAACACTCTGAGGACACCCGGTGTAACAGAATGTGTGGCTCATCAGTGCGCTCATTAGCCCCGCAGAGACATACCACAGCCTGTGACTTCCCCTCAGTAGAAATACAGTCTATTATCTGGGTGTCATTTAGGTACAGCAGCACTATTAGGACTAACCCTGAGTAATAAAGGCACGTGGCAGGCAAAGCGCAAAATAGACAAGGTTTAGTAATTAAATGTTTGAAAAGCATTCCACAATCTCGGAGGCGCAGTTAAGTCTTTTTTTGCCATTCCTAACACTCATTAACACCCACTGACTTTCTTTACACTTCCAAGTGCCATCATGCAGATTAAGAGAACAATAGCCACCATTAGCATTAGTGTTATCATGGAAAGTGCTCATCAGATGGGAGATGAGTGACCCGCGGAGCCCCATTAGCTCACATGCTAAAACCTTGATCAGCGTCATTAGGAAGTCAAGAGACCATTGTCTTCTGAAATGATTCCGATGCTCCACAGGTTGTTGAAGTGCTTTGACTCTGATGAAATACTCTTAACCAATTGTCTGTGTCAGCCAGGTATTGTTATTTGGCCAGTTGAGTTTACTATTCAATGGACCATTTGATATATTGTAGTTGTAGGAAATAGAGAACTACATCAAAAGTGACCAATTCTCAGGCCTATTTTTAACTCAAGTCCATACTAGTGGTTCTGCTTTTCACCCTCCCAGTCTATATTAGAACATGAGTAAGAGTCATTTGATGTTGTTTGGGGAGTTTTTGGACCTGATTGTTGTGCTGTGTATCCATGGAGACACTGTCCAGGATATGACTGGTCCTAGATGTGACTGGCCTCCTCTGGTATGGTTGGCAGACACTTGTGGTGGAGAGGCTTGGCATTCTCTGCTAGGCAAGGCCAAACTTGCTTGCAAAACAGTCTCTTGGGACCCCTAGTGCCCTCTACAGCTAACTGACTGTGTGAAGGGATACTGTTGTGTCCACAGTTATATCTCCTAAAAACTACTGGAACAAAACAGTCTTTGCCTGACCTGAATGGCCTCGCAGGTTTGAGGCAGCCTGCGAACAAGCAAACCATGAAAAAATCCCCAATTCTTTTGTTTTGTTATCGGCACTTGAGTTGACCTTCCTGACTCTGTGGGAGGAAGGCTGTTGTTTTAACAAAACCAACAGCATTTACCTCAGCGCTGAATGAGGCGCCTCACCTTGAGACGGCATACTTGAGGTTTTGAATGGCACGGCTTTGTTTTACTTTGGTTGAAGCGAGGTTTTTTTGTAGTGGTTTGCTTCCCTGAGAAAATGGCATTGCAGAGCCGCAAGGGCAGACTGTGTGACGGCAGGGTCTGCACTCTTTGAGGATGCCTGTGGTAGTTCCACTGCTGCCTGCCTGGCCCTGAGCTCCAAATGAGATAAGTGGCGTACCTCAATGAGGGAGCCTGTACCAAGGCTAAATATAGAGACAAGAGAGAGGTAGAAGGCCAGACAAATAGTTGCTGCTGTTCATGATGAGTCAATCTGTCTAATCACAAGCAGAACAACCTCAGAATATGTGTTGGTCAGTTGACTGAATTAGTAGCAGGGAGAGAGCACACCCTTTGATCTGTCTCTTTAAGAGCCAAACTCAGGGAAAAGTGTTTTGGTTGGACATTCCAGACATACCTCCTACACCTTCTGGTATGGGGTTGTCGGCCTGCACATAAGACGTATGGGTTTAGGGTTCCTTACAGATGTCCTTATAGGTAATGAATCAAGATAAAAGCTAACTTCAGATGGTAATGTGTTTGTTCACAGACTGTATATGTTTCTCTGTGTTCTCATCTGAAGCTCAGCTATTAAGCCAGTCACTCACACCTTGAGGGCCTCAGAGTACAGAGATAGCTCACTCCTATAGAGGTGGAGCCATGTTGCCATTCCTCTCTGGCACTCCTCAGTGTATGAAATTACAACTCGAGTGATCAACTGTTGTACAACTACTTCTGTACTTCAAACATATTAACTCCATCAGTACTGTCATACAATTAGCTAACATTACATTTATAAGCTATCTCTAAATACCCCATGTTAGCATTAACTGCTGTGTAATTATCAGTCTGGAAGAAACGTGCAGAGTTCAGCACCAAACTTCTTCATCCTCTCATGTTATACTGAGGGCAGACTGGATGCTACAGTGACTCACTATCACCTCTTGAGGTACTGTGTGGTATTATGAGACAGGACAGCCGGGACTGGTTGGTTAGCATGCTAACTTGAGTAGACATCTTTGAAACACTATACATAGATGACT
Source organism: Pagrus major (assembly GCF_040436345.1). NCBI lineage: Eukaryota > Metazoa > Chordata > Actinopteri > Spariformes > Sparidae > Pagrus > Pagrus major. Next base: position 5,793,174 of record NC_133233.1, read on the forward strand.
TTGGCATGATGTTACAACTTATTTTTTCACATTCTTTTGATAATTTTAGTTAAGTTTTGAATTAATATGAATTCCACTAAAGTTCTTACATATAGCTCCTTTAAACAATTAGAGGAGTCTGATAAATGAGCCTGTGTCAAGGGGCACATGGCACTGATGATATCTGCCAAGGTGATCTCCTCCAATGGGGTTACATTAGGCCTGTCTGGGGAGTAACCCACCCAGTCACCCATTCCTTTGCTGGTAATTGATAGAGCCTGGCAGGTGTCATAACAACACTGCCCTCTCTCTCTCCAGCAGGCATATTTAAGTGTGGCTGGCATGGACTGTCTGGCGTTGTCCTTCAGTAGACTCTGGGAACTTTGCAAGGGGGAGAGAGTGTGAAGAGTGATGGTGAGGGTAGAGAAATTCAAGAAGATTTGGCTTCAGTCATTTACTTAAGTATTACTGGGGAACTCCAGCAATTTACAGCTATTGTACATATTTGCAGCACGCTGTAGGTGAAGAGTAAATAACATACTGAGAGGGTTTTATATCACATGAGCTTGTCTGCTACTAATCAGTAACAGTAAGTGCATAAGGTCTTCCCTCGTAAAGGTCTGGCTTATACTGTCAAAAATATTGATATATTGATTAAAGTCAATACTGAATATTTGTAACATTTGTTGGTGTTGAAAATTATATTGTATATTGATATTTTAAGGTATGGAAGTAAGTAATTCCAGTACCATGACGACACTACAGGCTTTTCATGTGATGTTGATGATGCGATGAGCTGTACTCAAGACATGTTGCGCTGAGGCTGTTGAGCTTGCATTGTGTCCTATTAGCCAGACCCTGAGAGTGTTTCTGTGTGGGAGGATGGGGGAAAGGTGTGATCTATGGCCAGGGGTTACGCACTAACTTAAAGCCAAAGCCATGGTTATAGGCCATTATTTTCTCAGGTGTTGAACACACTGCAACCTATAGAGGAGAGCAAACTTTTTTCGAAGTTACCTCTTCACCTCCTCCACCTACCAATGCTTTCCCTCTCAGCTGCGTAGGAGTCTTCCTCCTGTTGTGTGCTAGCATGCTAGCGCTAATGAGGCCAGCTGTCCAAATGCTCAGCCGGTCAGCCAGAAGGGACTGTAGCCTTTGTTGACGCTAGGTGTTACATCTCCTGTTGGAGCACACATTTTTGTCTCAACACCGCCAACCATTTGGCACAGGAAGGCCATGTCTGTTCCCCCCCACACCACCAACACCACCAATCCTTTACTCTCTCTCTCACCAACCTTTGCTGTACTTCGCAGCTCCTGCTTTTATTGTCCTGCTGGCCGTTGCCACCTCCCGTCTGCACACAGCAGCACATTGATTTTCTCTCTACAGCTTTATATTTGATCATTTTCTCTTGACACTGCCGGCTGAGAGTGTTGCCTTTGTAATCGCTGACCTCAGCTCCACACCTGAGTGGCTATGGCCCTAAACAGCCTCTCAGATTCGTTCTAAAGCACCTTCTGTTTCAGAATGAAGTGTTGCGCCCTGTTTGGGCTGCTGAATGGACAATACATCACCTGGCAGAGTCACTCTGACAGAGAGGAGAGGTAGGGATGAGGAGAGAGAGGTGGAGGCAGGCAAGGGAGAGTGGAACAAGGACGGACATGTTTATACAGTCTATATAAATCCAATTAATTATCAGTTTATTTGAATGGGATCCCAGCTTTGTGGCTCCCAGCTCTTCCATTGTTGGGTTTGCTTGTTAAGAACCTTAAATAGACTATAACACATAGCTTGGATGGCAATCCAGGTACAAAGGATGTGCGTCACCCCTGACTTAACTGAATGTAACTCTTGAAAAGTACAATATGGAAGCGTTCACATCATGATAAAGAAAAAAAGATAATATTGTGGAGTGAGGAATAGTGTGAAGAGAGGAGTGAGGTTGAGAATGAAATAGCTCTCCTGATGAACCCTGATAGGATTGCAGCTGCAGCACAGCAGTGTTGACCCCACGAACGACTCGCCAAATAACAGCGCTTCTCCCTCCTCCTCCACCACCTTTCATCCATCCGCCCCCACACCTCCTTCCTCCCCCTCAGCCTGAACCCTGCACGTCTACCGAGTTTGTGTGAATACCAAGCGGTTGTAATGACCTGCACAATGCAGAGAGAAAGGGAGAGACCTCACTGAAACAATTCTCATTGATTGAAACGGAGGATCATGATTCTCCCAGATACGCCTCCTCCCGACAAAAAACATCAGCAGCCACTTCAGAAAGAGGTGGGCGAGTGGAGTTGGGGTGAGTGAAGATAGAGAGAAAAAAAATGTTCAGGTGCTTTGTACATGCAGCGCATATTCAGAGAGTGAATGCAGGTGGTGTGTATGTGCGAGCGCTGTGTGTATGATGTGAGATAAAGTAGCTGGAGAGGTAGTTTCAGTGCTGCAGCCCAGGCCCTCTGCTGACTGGGCTGCTCTCACTGGAGAATTGATTTGGCCTCCGAGAGGATCTGTAGCTCTCTCAGTGGAACAGAGGGATGGGGGGGGGTGGGGGGAGAAATGGGAGGAGAGTGGGTGGAAGTAACACAGGTGGAATTGAGAGATGGAGGAACTGGTTGGAAATGAAAAGAGGACACAGGAGCCCACACTCACACTAACGTGAAGCAGGCGACAGTCGGTCAGGAAAATTTACTCCCTGTAATAACCCTCTCTGTAGGCTGGCTGTTTCTGTGTCTCCTGGCTCCTTCAGCCCATAACACAACCGACCAGGTCACACCGACTCCCACACAGCACACACACCACTACTGCCTGCAATCTAATGATCTCACACACTGGTACTGTGTGTGTGTGTGTGTGTGTGCAAGTGTCTTTAGTATGAATTGTCTCTGTGAGTCTGTTGTTCCACAGTTTGTTTTCACCATGGATTCATATCTGTCTCAAATTGTCATACTTTTACTACACTGACGCATCAGAATCATCAGATTTGTTTTTAATCGCCCTCCATTTACTCTGCTGTTAGTGCCCTCGCTGTTTTATTCTCTCCTGCTTTAACAAGCCACTTCCCCGTAGGGATCATTTCAAGTTTAATCTCATTTACTAAAGTTAGGCCATCGTCTATTTAATAGGTGTTTTTAGCTCCCTCCTCCTTTTAATAGTTTTGACATTTAAATGACATGATACAAATATTTAACCGCTCCCACCCATGGCCTTTCACATTCAGTGCTCATAATCAAGAAGCACATATTATCTTATCAAGGATAAAAAAAGAAAGAAACGTAATGTGTAAAACCTGTAATAAGCTTTTAAAGACTTATTTAAAAAATGTGACCAACCAGTCTAACCTCTGCCCCTCATGTGCCCCTTTGTGCAGTGACTAACTACAACAATGTGGTGGAGGCCGGATCAGACTCAGATGACGAGGACAAGCTGCACATCGTGGAGGAGGAAGGCAGCCTGGCAGACGGGGCCGACTGCGACAGCACCCTGCCAGACGACGAGCACCCCAGGGGGCCTTGCTGGGACGGAGGTGAGACCAGGCGCTCACTCATTGGACGCATTAATATCAATCACACATCGGCTCTGAGCCATGCGAACAAACACCTCATCTTCCAACCCACCATTTCCCCACTGTTCTGTGACTTCTTCTTCTGCATTGCCCTTTAGACAAGTGCCAGTTTATATCTTCCAAATCATTAGCACATCCCAAAGTACACTGGCAAATGTTTCACTTCATTTGTAGTATCAAAATAAATAACTTCATAAGATGTACAATAGGGTGCAAAGGTCTGAGACCACGAGTCAAAACCCTTCTATTTTGCATTTGTTTTGAATGTTATACTATTTTTTCATTAAAAATGATAATATCAGCTCAAGTTTGTGTGAAAAGTTGAATCTTGGACAATATCCATGAAATTCAGAATATCTTGGTTTTTGGTATTTCCCTCTTTTGCTTTATTGACAGCATGCACTCGACATGGACTCCCCAAGTTTGTATCAGTGATGATGTTTCTTTTCTATCACTCAGGAAAGGAAGTAAGCTTCATATATTGATATTCTGATGGTGTGGTCACACTTTTGATATAACTGATCCAGTTTCTGCAAAGTCTTTAGAGTTCCATGCACAGCCCCTTAGAAACCTTTAGTCCTGGGCACCAAGGTAGCTCAGTTGGTCCTCACCGCAGTAGCCCACAGGGTTCAAATCCGACCTGTGGCCCTCTGCTGCATGTCATTCTCCCTCTCTCTCTCATCCTGTTTACTGTCACTCTAAAGCTACCCTGACCAATAAAGCCATGAAAAGGCCAGAAACATAATTTCAGAAGAAAAAAAACAACTTTAGCCATGATCTGGCTTGACTTCATACTGCAGCAGGATAATGAGCCCGAACACACCTCAAAGCTTTGACAGAACTACTTGAAGACCAAAGAAGACCAAGGAGTCCTGACTGTCACAGTCACCTGACCTCAACCACACTGAACATTTATGGGGGCACTTGAAGACTGAGAAAGACAAGCATCTTGTGACATCACAGGAACTTTGTGGAGTGCGCTCACATAATGCTGGGATAACATGAGTCAGCAGGTTTTACACTAACTCACTGAGTGCATGCTGTCATTAAAGCAAAAGGGGGACAAAACAAAGACTAAGATATTCTGAAAAGATTCAACTTTTCACACACTGTTCAGCTGATGTTATCATCTGTAATGAAAAAGACTGCATTACCTTTAAAACAATGGCAAAATAAAAGAGCATTGCTTACAAATGCCTCCAGCACATAAACATTCTTTATGTTTTGTTACAACATCAATTGTTTGACTGCTGCTTTATCATTTTGACCTCACTGACGTGATGCAGGCTAAGTTAAGACATTTCTCTCTGACATCTGTGTGCAGTTAAGTACCAGGCTTTGTCTCATTGTGGAACATGGAGTGTAAGGAAACAGGTACTACACACTGTGGGTTTCCAACTAAGGCAGGAAGCACGATATTAAACAAAGACAATGCCAGCAGAGGGAGAGACCTTCACGCACAGAAAATAGCCTCAGAGCCAGTGGAGAGCTTTATGGCACTGGTGGGCATTGGAGGGGCCGCCGTGAACTCCTTTTTACCTCAAACCGCATGGAAGTGACATCAGAGGCAGGCCGCTGCCACAGGAAGGGCTGACGTCACAACCCCCCCCCCCTCCCAAAACAACAATTGCAGGTGCTGAGGGATGTTGGTGTTTCAACCTGGGCCCAAGGCCTCTGTGTTGCTCTCCTGACCTCATACTGCATGTGCATATAAATCTTCTGACGTTGTTTTCAGGCCTGTGCCAAATACAGTGTGTACAACAGTATGTGTGACAAGACCATATGAAATGTAATTAGATATCAAGGGTGTTGCTCCAAGCAGATTTTGGCTGGATCTTTTCACGGCTGAGAGATGTGTGAGATTGAGGGGGGCTTTGATTTTGCAAGAGGTCGAGTTAGCACATGCAAAAATGTCCAACGACCTATCACTTTCAGTTTAGGGAGGGATTTTTAGAAATTCCTCTCCAATGAGTTGACCTGAGTTTCAGCTCAGCCAGTCAGTTTCAGTTGTGAGGTTTCGGTTTGCACGTGCACACATACATTTACACGGTTAAACCACAGACCTGTGCACAGCGTAGACACCTATTCCCCAGACTATGCTGTCATTTTCATCAGCGCTCTCCAGCTGTACCTCCTTGCATAAAGGGAAAGTTGGAGGAAGAATAATGTCATTGGTTTTGGCTGGGGCTCGTGAACATTAAACACTTCAAAAGCATGAGTTACACTGAAACAGCTCAGAGAGCTGGCTGCGCTCCACAGTTATGCCTGATCAGGCATATTTTCTTTTGCCTTCACTCATGTGCACACACACACACACACCTCTCTTTCTTGCTCTCTCTGTCTCCAGCCCTCATCTCATACATCACACGCACTTTGCTGTCACTCTGGATCGGACTGATGAAACATGGAGAAAGCCACAGTCCTTTAAACAAACACACTCCTCTCGTCTCTCATCCCGTCATCCCTCCCTCCGTTGGTTTCACTCCTGAGAACAGAGAAGTCTCTGGTGCAGCCTTGAAAGTGACCACCACCCACTAATCTTCTCCTCAGCGTAGCCCAGCTCGCTTCAAATTAAAACCTTGACACCCCTTCTCCAGAGACTGCCGCGCTCCAAAACCAAAAGGTGGTTTTTCAGGGCTTTGCCATCTCTCCTCTCCTCTCCTGTTCCTCCCCTTCTCTTCTTTTTTTATGCTCTTGTTCTCTCTCACTGTTTCTCTTGTTCTGAATCATTCCTCTTGATTACATGGTATCATGGGCCCCCTGCTCGCTGTCATTACTCATTCACTCCTAAATGATTATGTAGTGGTGGAACAGCCCAGTGTTGGTGCAGTAAACTCCAGCCTGCTCTCCTCTAAGAACAGGCTGACTAACCCCAGGGGAGGAAAAGGCAGAGAGAGCGTTGACCTGGGAGGGCTTCTCCTTTATATGTGATGAGTTAGAGAGCATGATTACATCTCAGAAAATGGGCAGGGTGGAGTTGGAGAGCTTTGATATGGGGAGGCTGCATGGCACTTAATGAGAGTGAAAGGTTGGGTTTAACTGCATGGAAATATAGCTTAAAGCCACTAGAAGATGAGCTGGTTGTTTGTTGAGTGTGTTTGATGGGCACTTGTGCTGTACTGCATTATTCCAACCAGCAGTGAAGTTGCAAGGCTCTCACGCAGAAGCACACTTGATTGTTTCTTCACTGTTGGCCTGACATGCAATGCTGATATTTGATGTTTCTTAGAATCGGTCTCAAATCCATTTGGATCATTTTGTCAGCAGGGACTGTGTGGACACACAGGAACACCTACATTCCTGCGTGCCTTATGTCACGATGTGATTTTAAAACCGAGCCACCCTTCTGCACAGGAAAGGAAGACTCTCTAGAGAGCTGGGAAGATTGTCCAGTGGAGACACAGCACAAATGCTTGATAGCACCAAGCCAAGGATAAGCAAATCATCCGAGATTTGGAAATAGCTCACATCTTTCCCCTGTTGCCTGTTACCTCCTGTTGATGAGAGATAAAGGCTAACATCTTTACTAATGATTGTGGAATATTTCAGCTGTTTGTACAAATCCTTATCGCTGATATGCCTCACACATCCAAGATAGAATCTAAAAACGGGTCTGGAAGCACGACCACAGGAAGTGGTGGGGGCAAAGGTCGACCAGGGCAGGAAATGCATCATGGGATACTGTTGTATCATGTTGCAGAGATGTAGGCAGAGAAGGATGAGAAAGGAACGAGGGAAGGAGAAGAGCAGAGAGTGGGTGGTCTGCTGATTTTGTTCGAAGACGCACCATAGGTTACACTGTAGAATAAATAAAGAACAAACTATTTTTTAGATCAGAACTGCAACAAAATGTCCTGCCACAACCTCACGGGGCCCTTGTTCTGGGGCTTTTGAACTGATTTTTTTCACTTGTGCAGTGGTGCATTCACATCCCTGCGTCAGCACATAAATGGCCTGTGTGATGTTTCATGTCAGGGGAGCAGCCTGATAACACAGGGCCGCCTCAGCAAGGCTGTGAACCCTTCTGGCCTCGCTCTGTACTTAACAAAGAGCCGAGAGAGACAAACAGACACACACACACACACACACACACACACACACACCCATACATGCACACACACATTCACAAGGAGTGAATACAACAGCTTGTCATACCTTTGCACCACAGACCCCCAACTGGGACTCCCACTTCACACACATGCTCAACATTTAGTAGCCTGGAGGTGTGTTTGAGTGTTTGGATGCTGCCTTTGAGCACAGGATGGGAGCTAAACACAGCCAGATCAGCACTTTCCCTACATTCAGCATGTTTTATGATGTATTGTCAACAGTCAAAAGTAAAGTTGAAAACAACTGAAAGACAATTCATTTAAAGGAATGGTTTGACAAGTGGAAAATGTACTTAATGCTGTCTTCTTCAGTACCACTCTCATATCTGGGCTACTGCCAGAAGCCTGTTTGTTTAAAGCCCCACTCGAGCCAGTCTTACTATTTTAACAGTCATCATTCTTTTTCAGTCAGAGAATGGGGGTGTGGTTAATAATTGGACGTAACGCATTACCATCGCCACCAGACTGCTGTTCTAGCAAGATACACAGTTACTGCCTCCACTGCTGCCTCAGAGGTTCTGTCTTCATACGTTCTATACAGTGATGACGGTGCCATATTCCTGCTTTGAACAGGGAAAGGGCTTTAGATTTTTCAAGACTGGAAACAGTCTTGAAAAATTAGCTTCATATCTAACACTCAGGCATTAATGGTATAGATTTATTCAACTCAGTCTTAAAGAGAAAGCGAATAAGCACATTCCCCATAATGTCAAACTGTTTCTTTAAGATGATGAACAATATGGCAAACATATCTAAGGGATGTTGCTGATGCTGCTGAGGTCATGGGAGAAATGCTGTGTAATATGTGGGGGTTAGCAGCCCCTGATGTGTTCCTGAGCCTCCACTGTATGATGAGAATTCCTGAATTCAACTTTCTCAGCACCTGCTGTTGGCTTCTGCTTTACACACACATGTTCACCAACACATAGCTTCTTTCTCTGTATTATCTCTCACGGGTGTTTTAGAGCGCGGGAGGTTTCTTCGAACGGTCTCCAATAACCATAGCAACAAATGAGTGTGCTCATATTGTTTCATGGCTTTGTCAAAGTGCACTAGAGGAAGCCAGAGCAGGGCTGTATCTAAGAGTACTGGTATTCACTGTGCGTCGGTGAGTCATGAAGTGCTACACCTGTTCCTGTCTCCACAGAGGACACAGCTGGCCCCGTCTTTCAACGCACACACAATTCACAAAACACAATTCTCAAATCTCCTCTAAGCAGGGGGAGTGCTTAAATCAATTCATGAAACATCTGCCCAGTAAACACAACCACAGTAGCCTAACTTTGCTTTTAGCCCATAGCTCACCCTTGTACTTATTCTGTGTATTGATACACACAGGCAAACTAACAGATCCATTGAGGAATAATGCTCGGTTTAATCGCTGACACACTATACTTAGTTCCGGTATCCACTTCAGGAAGCTCTGGGAGAGCAGAGACGGAAACAGGGAGGGAAGCTTTGGTTTATCCTAAACTCCATCCTCAGGTTACACTTCCTATAAGCTGCAGCTCAGTAATTAGTGCTCGTTAGAGTAGCTAGCCAGGCTCATGTGATGTGGAGGAAAATCACGCTCGGCTCCCACATGCAGGTTCTCATTTGCTGGGATATTAAGCACAGTCTGAAGGCCAAGCCTCTCCAGAGAGCACAGCAGCGTGTGTGTTTGCGTGTGTGAGTTCCTACGTGATATCTATCCACCACAATACACCGGGACAAGATTCATCACCTAATTATCAGTCGTGGTCTCAACAAGTACCTTACCTAACATTGTGAATAGAGGCTTGCCATTCAGTTCTTACAAAGAGCCTGATGCTCATACAGTAGCCTGTGGCCTTTGATGCTAATTAGTTTTCTCATCCTATTGTGAACAACAGCATCCAGGATGTTTGTCTTTTTCTCCAAATGCTGCACACCTCATTCCAGGCTGGTGAACTTGCTATGATCAAGGGCTTGGACTGCAAGATCCCGTTCAGCTCTGATGACACTCTCTGTGACATTATTGGTTTATGACATTTCATATACAAAGGTTTCATATGTGCAGCCTGCGTCGATAGAAAAAACATGTTCATTTTCTGCCTGTAATCGATCGTTTCTTTGCACTCCAATCAGTGTGTGTTTGTCCCTTCACAGTGAAGGAGGATTGCGGGTCAGACGGTGAGGATGACGTGAGAGACGCCCTCGTGGAGGAGATGCTCCAGCAAGGAGACACGGCCGTCATCTACCCAGAGGCCCCGGAGGACGAGCCTCAACGTCAGGGCACCCCTGATGCTAGCATCCATGACGAGAACGGTACAGGACATCATCACACAGCCATCACATCCCACTCATGTTATTCAAAAAACTGTAAAAATGTGCCCCGGTAGCTCAGTTGGTAGCGCTTGTGTCCCATGTACAGAAGGGTTTGAATCCAACCTGTGGCACTTTGCTGCAGTCTTCAAGCTATACTATCAAATAAATAATAAATAATTATAATTATAATAATTTCATGTCAACTCACCCAGAATTCATAACTTTTCCCAGTTCATGTTATAGACTTTCTTTAAAGATTCATATAAAAAACATTTTAAGCAGGACCAAATAACTTGTAGATGTGATATAACTATATTAATACTACACTGAGTCAACATTTGGTTGCTACAAAGTGAAAACTAGTGGGTATATTAATTTTTGAAAATGAATGATTCTTAGTTTGGGAAAAAATGATTTATTGTTATTAATTTGATTACTATAGATATTCTGCAACAACTATTTAAATGAACACTAAGTATCCCTGGGGTCTCTTGGATGTTCAGGACACATTTCAACCCAATCCAGGGAAAAATGCAATTGGTGAGGCTTAGAATACACATACAGAGAATCATAAAAATGATGTATTGTATGACGTATTTGGAGTACAGCTGTAGGATTTTGCAGGATTTGATCCTTTGATAGAATTTGATAGAAATCTTTACATATTTTTTCAAGAATATCCGTGACATGAACTGGGAAGACCTAGGTGAGTTTGTATGGAATGACCCAAAACACTCTCATAGCCCTTTCCAGAAAGAACTATTATGTGCTTTGTGCCATTCGTATCGTTATTAGTAGCACACACAAGCAAGGTGCAGTGTCCTTAAATCACACACACACTGAAACACACACCACCATTTCCACCCAGGAGCTCACAGTCACTGAGCTCTCACACTATTACTGCACCTACCCAGTAATTACTCGCCCCCCGGGGCTGGCTCTACCTGCTCTCTGTCTCACCTCAGGTGTTAACTCCACCCCATTAACGCCACTCTCCGACATCATTACACACACCGCTATTTGTTGAGTGCAGCACACTGGGGTCTTTATTGCTCCCGGGCTTTTGGCTTTTACCTGTTAACACAGCAGGGGAAAAAAGAGAGGGGGGGGAGGCAGAGGCAGAGGGGAGGAAGAGAAACAGCAACACCTGAGCAAATTTGTCACGGACGTGCGAGCTCTGACTCACAGCTACCTGGCCAGTAATGTGTGTGCATTCCCATCCCGAGGCCCTCACCTGTCCCGCAGGGGAACTTAATACATCACCTGTTAACAAAGTAATGCTTTACCTGTGTGGGAGCCATGCCACCGAGACCCTCTGTTCACCAGCTTGGATGTAAGCAGGCGGCTGCTGTTTACCAAGCTCACTTTTCCTTCCATGCGTGGGTGTTTTTTGAAAGGCCTCTAACGCACAATAGGCAATCACATGATGGAATTTCAGTTGTGAAAGCTGTAATCGCTGGGCTTTATGTCAGCGAGAAGTACAAAAGCAAAAAACAAAATCCAGCCCTGAACTGGCTATTTTTATCATGACAGGAAAGCGTTGCTATGGATCACTAATCAGCTTTTATCAATTTGATTACCTGGGTGCTGTTTACCTGTGGGGGAGGATCTCTCAGAGATTGGTGAAATAGCAGAGGAGTGTGACTGTGGCAGGCCTTGTGTAACATCAAAGAACCCTCCCTATTGACCATGTGTTTTTAACCCCCTCTTCTCCTCCCCCTTCACTCCAACATATGTCATTACAACACTTTCCTCTTGTGTTTTTTTCATCCAGGAACTCCTGACTCCTTCTCTCAGCTGCTCACCTGCCCGTACTGCGCACGTGGCTACAAGCGTTACAGCTCCCTGAAGGAGCACATCAAGTACCGGCACGAGAAGACCGAAGAGAGCTTCAGCTGCCCAGAGTGCAGCTACAGCTTCGCATACCGCGCTCAACTGGAGAGACATATGACGGTCCACAAGGGCGGACGGGATCAGGTAAAAACTGACTGACGAACTGGTCACGACCGGATTCTGATAAAACACTTTCAGCTGAGGCAGGAAAAATATCCTGTTCTGGGATCTTTTCTTAGAAGCATTTAACATTAAGTTAACTTAACAAGGATTAAGTTTTAAACCTGATTAAATCATGGTTTAAGTTTAAATTTCTTTTGCACCAAACTTTAAAACCAGCTTAAAATTTGGAAAGAATAAGTGTGAACCTCTCTTTAAACCTTGGTTTATGTTTTTCTCTTAAACTAGATTCAATTTAGTTCTGTTGCATTAAAACTCTAAACTCCTATTCAAACCGTCACAGGATTAACTTTAGACTAACACTTGAGGAGGTTTAACTTTCAACACGGCTGTCTTTGAGAAATGAACTGAGCAAAATGATCAAGTTAGTGGATCACAATAAAGAGACAGACTCAAACCACATGTGTTTTATGATGCTGCTGAATTTCTATCAAGATACCAGTTCAGTAAGTTCTGGAAGACTGGACTGACGGTGAAAGAGATCCAGCTAGTTAACTTTAGGGCTTTTCCACATGTGCTCCCTTGGTGGTAAAATGCACATTTTGTTCCCAATGAATTCTTCACAAAAACATTCCTGTCATTTTGTCATTTAAAAGCTTTTATTATGAAGAAGCAAAATCATGTTGTGTTTTCACCAGCAGTAACTTAACACAACTCCTGAAACAGCTGAAAGTGAGCATGATGTAACAGCTAAGCTATCTTTTTAGCTGACTAGCGAACAACATGACATGTCATTCAGAAATACAGAGCAGCCAACAGTTTGTCCCCTCTTTTATACTAACAAGGTCCTGACAGCACGTAAATTGATTTTATTTGTATGTTTATTTGAATTTGAGTAGCATCTCCACATGAACTAAACTCTGTTTAACTTTAGTTTACATAAATAAACTTTGCTATGCTTAAATCTGGATTTACTCATTTAAAACTTAGTTTAACTAAACTCTGATTAGAGTTAATCTTAGATGAAGTGAGTCCTTGTTGGTGAAACCCAGTCTTAGTTGTTAGTAGAAATGCAGTTTTTAGCAAATATCCTTTTATTGGATTACAATTCTTAATGCAGAATCCTCTTTTAAGAGCATACTGCTGCCCTGGTACTATAATAATAAAGTTATTCAGTAACATTTTTTAATAACGATCATTTAATAAATGGTAATTTTATAGTTCATTAAATATTAGTTAATATTTATTATGCTGTTAATAAAAACTGAAATGCTTTAAACTATTTATTAAGCATTTAATAACAATAGCATTTTTATAAAGTTGCAACTGGTGTTTATAATACTAAATGTTTTTAAGTACTTTGTAGTTCATCCATAAACATTGACTGGATGGCCATGTTATCCCAGCACGATCTGACAGTGCCCCACAAAGCTTCTTGTGATGTCACTGAATGTTTGGCTTTCTCAGTCATCCGATGTTGAATGGGGTTGAGGTCAGGTGACTGTGGAGGAGGGTCCATGACAGTCAGGACTCCTTGGTCTTCTTTGGTCTTCAAGTAGTCCTTGCAAAGCTCCAAGGTGTGTGGAACACTGTCAAATCATGCTGGGACAACATGAGTCAGCAGGTTTTGTACAAACTTGTGGAGTCCATGCCAGCTTGAGTGCATGCTGTCATTAAAGTAAAAGGGGGACAAACTAAATACTAAGATATTCTGAAGTGTAAGGACATTTTTCAAAGATTCAACTTTTCACTCAAACTTTTTTATAAAACTTCATTCTAAACAAATACAAGTATTTTCACTGGCGGTCTCAGACTGTTGGACCCTACTGAATGCATCAGCCTACATCACATTTTCTGTTTGAACCACTCAGTGCAGCTGGATTAGTTGTGACACACTACACTACCACACTACTCCTGACAAAGTGATTCTTAATTATGCAAACCAATGTAGAAGCTCAGTCCTGTTTCTTTAGCAGTTTGCTTCCAAACATGACAAATAAACATGAGCTTTTGCCCCGATTGATTAATGACATTGTGACATGAATTAGTAGCAGTTCAAAGGTTGTGTTTTCATTGTGCGTCTCGCTGAATGTCCCCTCTCCCCTCATCCGACAGAGACACATCACACAGTCGGGAGGCAATCGTAAATTCAAGTGCACTGAATGTGGCAAAGCATTTAAATACAAGCATCATCTGAAGGAGCACCTACGCATCCACAGCGGTGAGTGGACAAGCCCTGTCACCATGGCAGCATTCAGTGTGTGTGCATGCACGTGAGGAGGTCTTGTGTGTATGTCTTTGCTGTGTGCTGGTCACAGATGTTTCAGTGTCCATTGAATCAATATTTATATTTTATTTATGTTTGAGACAATTCCCTGTATTTAGAAATCCTTCATGGTGTTTCAGACCATTGTGTGCTCTTCCTTAATGTTACGTAATTGTGTTTCTTTTGGCATTATGGGACAGCAATTAGAGGAGGGCATTTCCCAGTGGTGCCATTACATCAGCGTTTAAGCATCATTGAAATGCATTAGAGCTTTTTCCTGCCATACTGCTCATAGCCTAGCCTGCTCATTTAGCTTCATTCACTAATGGAAATCTGTTTCTGCCCCCACCCTCTTTCTATCTCCCCTCTGTCATACACACTGTGGTTTTATTCAGGAGAGAAACCCTATGAGTGCTCCAACTGCAAGAAGCGCTTCTCCCACTCAGGCTCATACAGCTCCCACATCAGCAGTAAGAAGTGCATCAGTGTCATCTCAGTTAACGGCAGACCACGCTTAGGGAACGCCAAAACCCAGACCCAGGGTCCATCACCAGTGCTGCCCACACCGCCCTCAGTCCTCCGCACCCAGATTAGAGAGAAGCTGGAACACAGCAAGCCCCTGCAGGAGCAGCTGCCCCTCAACCAGATCAAGACCGAGCCTGTGGACTACGAGTACAAGCCAACGGTGCTAACATCCCAAACTGTGAGCGCCATGAATGGGATTTTTAATGGAGGTGCTGCAGCTCCTCTGCAGGGGACAGTCCAGGCCGTGGTCCTGCCCACTGTGGGGCTGGTGTCCCCCATCAGCATCAACCTAGCAGACCTGCAGAATGCTCTCAAAGTGGCAGTGGATGGTAACGTTATTCGGCAGGTGCTGGAAAGCAATGCCAAAAGCCAGGGACAGGTGAACTCAGGGTTAACCACTGGAACTCTCCATGCCCCGCAACAGCAACTCATCTCAGCCATCAGTCTGCCTATTGTGGGTCAGGATGGAAATGCAAAAATCATTATAAACTACAGTTTGGACCCCAACCAGGGCCAGCTCACAGCCCAAAACCTGAAGAAAGAGCCTGAGCCAAACTTACCAGCTCAGACCACCACTGACACCTTCAAGTCCCAGAAACTCCCTGAAGATCTCACCATCAGTGGCACCAGGCCCAATGAGACTAAAGACAAAGAGGAAAAGACCACTAAAACTTGTCTCCTGTGTGATAACTGTCCCGGTGGGCTGG
This sequence comes from Pagrus major, assembly GCF_040436345.1. Taxonomy (NCBI): domain Eukaryota; kingdom Metazoa; phylum Chordata; class Actinopteri; order Spariformes; family Sparidae; genus Pagrus; species Pagrus major. Next base: position 5,808,561 of record NC_133233.1, read on the forward strand.
AAGCACTCCATGCCCTCAAGCACTGCAAGACAGATGGTCTCAGGCTGAATGGAGCAGGCCTGGATAAGTCTGAGTCTGCTGTTGCTGCCCTGCTGTCAGAGGGAGGACTCTGCAACCAGCCTAAAAACCTCTTGTCCCTGCTCAAGGCGTACTTTGCTTTAAACGCAGAGCCCACTAAGGATGAGCTGGCCAAGATCTCTGACTCAGTCAGCCTGCCAATCCATGTGGTTAAGAAGTGGTTTGATAAAATGCAAGAGGGTCAGATATCACTGGGTGCCCCGACACCTCCCTCAGAGGAAGAGGATACCTGTGAAGCAAACAGTGTGGTGTCTCTGGTCCCAGGGAAGGATACGGCCAATATGAGCCCTTCTGTGACCCAGGATAGCCCTACAGAAGCCACCCCAGCAGAGGTCAATGGCACCCACAGCTCACCGGCCTCACCCTCACCACTAAACCTGACAGCTGGCGGTCCCATCCCAGCCCAGCCACCCCAGAGCACTGAGGGACCCCTCGACCTGTCGCTGCCAAAGCCAGCCAGAGAAGAAGTAGAGAGAGTGGTGGCTAAAGCCCGCGTATACCCCTCCCCTTCTTCTGGCTCGACCAATGTGGATGAACCCCTAAACTTAACTTGCACAAAGAAAGAGGCATCGCCACTCTCAGCCATGGGCACCAGCCCCATTGCACTGTACGCCAGCCAGCCAAGTGCCAAACCCCTCGACATTGTGACCACAATGCAATGCCTCAGGGCACTAGCCACTAACAACAAACAGACTATCCTGATCCCCCAGCTGGCGTACACCTATACCACTACAGCAAACAGCCCTGCGGGGACCGAGACACACGAGACCATCCACCTCAATGGAATCAAGGTGTGCAACCATATAGTAACAACTTTCCTGTCTAGAGTCTTTGTTAAAATTGACATTTTGGTAGATACAGTTATTTGCTTTATTGCGAGTTGGATGAGAAGGTCAATTTTACTCTCATAACTGTATGCTAAGCCTCTAAAGGTCACTAAGTCAGGTGCCCTGTTTAACTTGTTTGGTTCAAGGAACAGTTCACCCAAAAATGAAAATTCAGTCAGAGTCTACCTCCATGCTGATAGAAAGTCAGGTGTTTTGTTCTCCACAAAACATTTCTGGAGCTTCACAGCAAAACGCAGCAAAACAGTAGCTGGGAACTTGTTTTTAAACGTATAAAAACAAATGACCGGAAACATAAAATGGCTCCATACAGCTCGTCCGGTATAATCAAAGTCTCTGGAAGCTCCATGATACCAAACTGATTTGAAAACAGGTTATTTACACCCTCAACGCACAGTTGAGCTTGTGCACCCACTGCAGACAGGCGGGCACTAATGCTTATAGCTTAGCAGCTACAGTGAAGCTTTCAGCTTAAAATGAAAATAACGTCTTTTCAAATTAATTTGGGATCTCATAAAATCTCATTTTACGTTTCCTTTCACCTGTTTTTAAACGTTTTAAAACAAGTCCCCATCTACTTCAGTTGTTTAGGAGAATGCTGCAACACTGTTCTGCTGTGAAGCTCCAGAAATCCTTTGTGGACTACGAAACTTTACCTGACTTTCTATCTGCATTGGGATAATCGATTTTTCATTTCTGTGTAAAACTGTTCCTTTAATCCATACAAAAATCCAAGTTTTAAAACAACATGCTGCAGCTTTATGGAAGGGTCGCAGGACTCTTTGTCATTGTTTGGTCACTGTGATAGTTTTTTCATGGAGTTTACCAGGCAACAAGGATACTCCAAATGAGTTATAATATGTTAAATACAGGATGGAGCGTGTACTCGGTATCTGATGCAGATAATTGACTTTTTACGAGTATCATCTGAGTAAAGTGTGTCAATTCCAATTTGTGATGAAGGAAAATCCTCATTTGGTAGCTGACAGAAGTTTATTCTCTTAAATTCAGAAAACAAACTTCTGTAATTTGTTCACTTACTCTTGTGATCAAAAACATTGATCTGAAACTCAATTCTGAAGCTGTTCTGTAAATAGTTTTCTAATTAATAATAATGATAGCAACTTCTGATCAACCCATGGATACAGATCATTCAGTTTGTTGAACAGATACAGGTAACAGTGTGGATTTTTACTAAATAACTCCAACCAAGAACATTTATTAGCATATTTGCGTGTCAAACTATGACTTTAATGAATCCTGTCTGTACACAGTTACTGTGTGGCCTGCTGTATACAAGGGAAGAAGTTATTTTTACACTTTCACAGCTTTATTTGCTTTCTCAGCATTTCAGACTCTAGTCTTTTCAGAGGTCAGCCACAGCGAACAGGTCTTACTCTAAAACTGTTATTTTGTAAGCCAGGTGATTAACAGGACTATAATCCTGTAGCCAGTTTGAGACGAAGTGAATTGGAATCAAGTTGGCTTTTCTCTTTTAGGAGCCATCAGTCAAACCCTTCAGTCCACATCATTACTTCTCATTGTTCAAAAGCACAAGGACATGATAGATAGTCTGAAACCATCCAAAATCTAATCAATAAGTCATATATAGAAATGTCAGGATTCAGTGCTTTGTAAAAATGATAGCCCTTAATAGTTCTTCATTGTGCAGACACCTAATGGGCCCGTAATGATGGATGTAGATCTCTCAGGGTGTGTGAGTGATCTTCCTGGGCTGTCACCAAGAGGACATGAGGCTGCACTTTACTGCAGAGCCCCTATTGATCTGTGGGAATCTGTTTAAACGGCACACCTCTGCCTGCCTCATTGATTTATTGTTGTTGTATTATACTTTCGTGTTAAGTGGATTGGCATAGATCTGCCTTGTAAAAAAGAGCCCTGTGTATATATCTTCTCTTTAATATAGCCTCACATCCTCTCTCACTGCATCAGTGGATGACTTTTACCAGCCCAGGGACAGGAGGAAACTGTAGGTGTGCTCATAAGTAATCAGCGGGGTCATGTTGTTGGCCAAGGGGAATAGTAGTTAAAGGAACAATTCACCCAAAACTTAAAATTCAGTCATTATCTCCTCCCCCCCATGCTGATGGGAAGTCAGATGAGGTTTCATAGACCTCAAAACATTTTTCGGGAGCTTCACAGCAAAACAGCTGCAGTGTCTGAAGTGAATGCACGAGCTCGACCACGTGTCGAAGTTTTAAATAATGTCCTTTCAAATCAGTTTGGGATCTCGTGGCTTCTAGAGGAGACAGAGACAGCTATGAGTAGGATAGGATACAGCATCATTTGGTGCGATGCTCACACACACACGTCTTCACTTGTACTGACTCATTCACTCAAACAATACATGTGATGTCTTATATTCTCCAGGAGGAGAAGCAGGACTCAGAGGGCGTGTCCACTGTGGAGGAGCAGAACGACTCCGACTCTGGCCCTCAGAGGAAGAAGATGAAGAAGACGGACAGCGGCATGTACGCCTGTGACCTGTGTGATAAGATCTTCCAGAAGAGCAGCTCGCTGCTGAGACACAAATACGAACACACAGGTAAATACATGTGCTTCCCAGGCCTACACACGAACTCAGCCAAAACTCACAGATGGAACCGGAACTTGTCTCACCATCACTCACTGTTGGGTCCCGGGAAAGATGAGTCAGAGTGCGAGCGAAAGGGGATTTTGAGCTAGAGCGTAAAGAAGGGTGGACACCTCCATTCCAGCAGGTATTACTCAACATGCACAGAAGAGGTCTGAGAATTTCTTTCCGCCAACTCCCCACCTCTGCACTGCCAGCTTCTCATGTGAAGCACCAAATGTTGCAAGAGGCGAGCTCTGGTAGTGATTTGGATCGCTCCAAGATGATGATTCCGTGGCCAAGTGCAGGTCAACGCTCTCAGAGGCGTTTTATTTTTTTTCTTTATTGCTCTGATACCTGGCGTGCAACCATAGTTTTCAGCTCCAAATGACCTCATCCAAGGTGAAACTAGCTGTTCCCTGCCTGGATAAAGTTTCCTTGAAGGTTCTCTAGCACAGTTGTTGTGATTTTGTTGTATTGTTTTGAAGTTTTCCTTGGATACATTGATGATGGATGCTGTTATGGGTCTCTCAACCTTCCACGCGATAATGTAGCAGATTCACTGCCATCACGCCAGATTTTATTGTTTTCCTCCCATTCCTGTGCTGTTTTACTCAACAGCATTTTCATTTTTCTTGAACAGACACATTGACATATTTATTTTCTCTGTCTCTGCAGGGAAGCGACCTCACGAGTGCGGCATCTGCAGCAAGGCTTTCAAACACAAACACCACTTGATCGAACACATGCGGCTCCACTCCGGGGAGAAGCCGTACCAGTGCGACAAGTGTGGCAAGCGTTTCTCCCACTCGGGCTCCTACTCGCAGCACATGAACCACCGCTACTCCTACTGCAAGAAGGAGACGCAGAGCCAAGTTGGAGGCCAGGAGAGCCCAGAGGAGGACGGCGAGGTACAGGCCGAGGCGGAGGCCCTGAGCCGGGTGCAGAGGCGGCTCCTGGCCCCCTCTCAGCTGGACTCGGACGAGCGAGGGAGCAGCACCAGGGAGGACGAGGAGAGCGAGGAGGAGTTGGAGGAGGAAGAAGAAGGTGCGGTGGACATGGATGATATCCAGGTAGTGCAGATAGGCGATGAAGGAGGGGATGAGGAGGAGGAGGAAGACAGGAATGAGGAGGAGATAGAGAGAGTATTGGTGGAGGGAGGAGGAGAGGAGGAGAAGAATGAGGTGAGAGAGGAAGAAGAGGAGGCTGACACAAGGCAAGAGGAGGTGCTCGGGAGCATTCAGGAAGAGGAGGAAGTCAAGATGGATACAGAAGAAGGGTTGACTGAAGAAGGGGAAGCAGAGGGGAAGGTCACTGAGGAGAGTGGAGGCGAAACAAACAGGAACACGGTTCCTGAAGACTAGAAGCAGACGCCGCAGGAGAAAGGAGATACTGACTAAAAGAGGAATCGGACTCCTCCATGAGACACAATCAGATTCCTCCTCTCCCCGTGCAGAGGAGGAACGCAGGAGATGATGTCTGGTCACCCTGACAGATCGTTTCAGTTCACTACTGTGTAGAAATCCAGGTGTGCCTGAAAAAATACTAGTGACTTTTTCACAGGAGAACGATTTCTCACTGTTCAAAAGATCCATTTGTAAAGAAAGTGATGAAGACGAACACAAATTTTAACAAACGGAGGAAATGCATTATACAGACTTTGGAAGCTAGAGCCGACACGTTTTAGATAATGTTTTATTACTAAAACACCTTGGGTCATTTCTTTTTATCAGTGTTACTAATTTTATCACTCATATTTTAACCTTTAAAAGCTGTACAGTTGGGAGATATTTCTATACCTTTTTATTGCCAATGAACAAAAAAGTCAGTATTTTATTAAGTTGGAAGGAAATTAAGAAAAATCCTGTGCACTACAAGTGGCTTGGTTTACCTATGGATTGAGCAGTTGAGTTGTGTTGTCTACCCTTCAGTATTACCGCACTAGATGTACCACGCCATCACGCTAGCAGATGTTAGCATAACATGTCTTTTTGATGTTCTTTTGATTGAATTGTGAGCCTTAAGAAGAAAAACAATGGAAAGCGAACTGGTCTTCTTTCAGTCTTTTAGTTCCTTTTAGACACACTGTTGTCAAAGTTTCCTTACAAATCAGTGTTTCATTGGAATAGTTTGACACTTTGGGAAATATGCTTATTTGTGTTTTGGTGAGAATTAAAGGAGAAGGTCTATGCCACTCTCATATGTAAGGGATACTGCCTGACGAGGTGTTCATTACCAGGAGTGAATGGACGACGATGGACACCTTGAAGGGCATCATCCTGCTAATACCATAGTCACAGAAGTTTACCATTAATTTACATTTTCATGTTTTGCAATCAAAAGTTTTTCACAAACTCTGTTTCCCTGGCAACACTTGAGGGTTTGACTAACTGCTGGAACATTCATTACCATCCCATAAGGTTGTCATGCAGTGGTAATGAACAAGACTCCAGTAAACAGGACCCACTTTAGATGCCACCTGACAACGTGAGATAAACTAGTCCACTCAGCTCATAGAACCCTCACTCAGCTGTTAGCCAGACAGCTAATGTTATGCTAGCAATATTCAAAGTCAGGAAGATTGCATACGAACTTACTGTTGACAATTTGACGGTATGTTTAGCATGAAGAGTAGCTAGCTAGCCAGTCATTGTCCCCAAATCAATGTCCAGATTTTCAAGAACAAATGACAGTCCACGTGTACTGTCAGCCGCAGCCTGAAGCAGAGAGTTGAAGGGCGAATGGGATGTGAGAGGATGGCTTGTGTTCAGGGGGGCAGCGTGTGTGTTGCAGCGGCCATCCTGTGGTGTTCAGAGGAAGATGCACTGAAGGACTACACTCAATAAGATTAGATACAGGCTGTAATATGTTCATTTAGAACAGTGAACAGACAGTTTCACTGGAACTACTTAGTAGTTCCATAAGACCATAGGTTTATCAGGACACCCTGCAGCCAGTCAGAATCGAGAATTCACCCAGACCAAGGTAAAGCTAGCCGTTAAATATGCAGCCAGCAGCCGCTTAGCTTAGCATAGCATGCAGACCGGAACAAAATAAAACAGCTGCTAATTCTAAACCTGCTAAAGCTAACAGAAATGATGTCTGGAGGGGGGTGGTAATGAACAGCGGGCTAGCTTTTTCCCTTGTAGTATTTATGCTAAATTAAGCTAACCATCTGCTGCTTCATATTTACCAGACAGAGTGGTATTGATCTTCTCATCACTTCCCTGCAACAAAGTCAATTTGAGTGTTTTCTCAAAGTGTTGAACTATTGCTTTAAATGTTCAGAGCGAGCAGAAAGGGGATGTAGAAAACTGTCTGACCCCCCCTGTACCTACCCCTGCCCCACTCCGAGCCATATGCAAAAAATCTAAAACAAGACAAACATGCATATCAGAAGTGCCATTGAATATTGCTGTTGAAGCTATGATCAGGTATTGCCGGGTCCCAGATCAACCAATACGCCGGAATACTGTTGACTTTGGCTCACCACCACACCTGAGAGAGTAGAGTTAAGCTGACCACCTATTCATGTATCATAGATTTTAGATAAATTGCTTTTATTTCTAATCTGAGCGGCTAAAAGACTTATAATGCACATGTTTTCTAATGGATGAGGATGAAGTATGATTTCTAATTATTAACTGTGTCCTGCCTTTCAAAGCTTATTCAGTGCACTTGTTTAACACACCATGAAACGCTCAGATGTCTCTTCAGGTAACAAAATGTAGGCAAATCTGAATCCCAGGAGTTTAATTCAACAATGTTTTTACCTGTCAGTATTATTTTTGTCTCTTATGTTGTATGTTCTGTTTCAGTGTGTGTACTGTATGTTTTCAGCAATGGCAGTATTATCCCCACCCCCAAGGAGATGGGTATGTCTGTTTAGTCATAGAGAACTTTTATATTTATGTGTCTTATTTTTTTATATTTCTTTATGGTTATTTATTACACTATGTAGTGTACAATACTGTAGTTTGTATTAATACGATAATATATTTTAGTATGGAAAAAACGATTCAAAGGCAAATAACTACAAGCCTCGAAAAATAAGACTCCAGTGTACTGAAGTATGTTTTTCGAACAAACAAAATTATGTTTTTCCTTGGAAAAAAGAAACCTGCACCCTGCAAGCCTGAAAATTGGAACCTGTGACCTTTTGCATCCATTCTCATGTTATTTTAGTTTTCTTTCCCCTCTCTAATATGAAGCTACTGAACTCTTGAAAACTAATAGTATGTCTAATAGCATGAGTGTGTGCTGTTTTTATTGAAGGATTATCCTTAACCACACCAACTGTCCTTTTTGCCAAGCCAAAATAATATTGATGTATGTTCTTATGTTTTTATTTGTGCCAATTTGTTACTTTCTATGTCAGTGTCAAGACCACGCCCGTTTTTATATGCCCCTCCCCCTTTAACACGTCATCTTTTTTATAGTGATTGTTTTTTGTTTGTTTTCTTTTTTGTTCATTTTTTATGACTCCCCATCTCACAATAAAATACATCAATTACAAGCTGCTGCGTTTGTTATGTTGTTATTGAGTATTTAATATTACACAATATTAAGTTGTTGCTTGCACAACAGAGCGACTCTTGTAGAGTAGAGCGTGGGTGCCCGACCTGCATTGGGACCCGACTGGCTGGGCGAAGTTTTGATGAAAACTTTTGGGTTGGGTTCAGTCAGGTCAATTTGCATGGTGCTTTCAAGCTCTTTTAGTAGTATAGTGTAAAAACAAATAAATATAGTGTTATAGCAAGTGATATCAGCGTGCCGGCAAGCTGTAACCATAGTAACAACTGTGTGACAAGGTGACACTAACTCAGTGCTACAGTTACACTAACTGCGTCAGGCTGGAGCGTGTTTGGACATAAAAAACAGCCCACCTGCCGACTTCGGGTCGGGCTGCGGTTGCTTCTCTCTGAGACTGGACTTGGTTTGCACAGAAGAATGCAGCTCGAGCTGCACTCTATCCACAAGGGAACACTTGAAGAAAAAAAGATTTAGCACAATTTAAATCAAATACATTTTTCCTAATTTCAAGAGTACTGCTCATGAACATGATTTTGAAACAATGACATGTTAGATGTGTGCTACAGAAAATGCCACATTGCTTCTGTTTGGTATCTCTGACAGACCAGCTGTACAACATGGGTAAATAATCAATTCAATAATATGCTAAATATGAAGCCACAGCCAGCAGCTTAGCTTAGTTGAGTTTAGCTTATCCTAGCATATAGACTGTAGAAGGGGGGAGAGACTCCAAAAAGTGATTGCACCTGGCTCAGATATAGTCTGGCACATAACCCCCCCTAAATGTTTTTTTTTATTTCTGGCCAGAGCCAGAACTGTTTCCAGCAGCTGGTTAGCTAAGAGAGTGTTTAAGCTAAGGGTTTTCTGGTAGGCTAAGCTTACCAGCTGCTGGCTGTAGATTCTTATTTAGCATACAAACACGAGAGGTGAATCAATGTTTCAGATTGAGTTGAAAGTCTTCTGACTTTTTTTCTCAGAATTGTAACCTTTTTCTCAGAATCTTTTAAGCAAAAGCCTAATCGTATTCTGTAAAAGCTCCACTATTTGAATATATAATTAAAGGAGCTGCACATACCCCTCAGAGATCAGTCAGAACCCCCCTCTCAGTCCAGTCTGACTGTTAGCAGCCCAGCCCAAGGTCAACTCTATTGATCCAGATCAGGTTTCCAGGAGGGCCCCCCCCCCAGCATGAATTAGTAATGGCATGGACTAAAAATCTATAGTCTGTTGAGGAGCTGAAAATGATACAATAGCTGGTGAACATATTTGATAGTTCTCTCTCTCTCTCTGATGTTCTTTGTCTTCCCAGAAGCACTGACTCATTCTGCTTCCAATGGAGGGTCTTTTCTGGAGAGTCCTTAAGTCTTAAGAAGGTGCCTCTGATTTGTCTTTGTTTTAAGGGAAAGCAGGTGTGAGTGGGATGGGATTCAGCCTGCCACAGCCTCTCTTTGTCCATGGATAGAGTGGGAGAAGTCCATGCTATTGTACAGCTGTAACTACCTGAGCCTGCAGGAGAGTGTGTTTGTATGTATGTGTTGGGGGAGTGTGTGACAGAGAAGGTTTGACCCTGCCATCATGCTGAATGGGCCCCCAGAGACACTTGGAAGAGGGGGTTGGTGGTGGAATAATGCTTTATAGGACAGCTTAAGCCATAACATCACTGTGTCAAACTCTTCCTACAGCATCTTGTAATTGTGCCTATTATAGATGTCTTTAACAGTGGTCACAGCCACGCTCAGGCACCGCTCTGGAACTCCAGAAAGGTCAGAGAGTGTGTAGCCTGTGGCTGCATGTTCAGGATGTTGCGGGACCGTTTTACAGGCTTTCAGTTCAATCCGAGACTTAAAGCCAAGATATTGCCATATGTTCTGCTGGGCTCAGCATTTCAAAGGAAAATTGAAAAGCTATAACTGCTAAGAGGATATGGAGTGCTCTTGCCAATAATGGTGCAAAAGCCTGATGAAGTATCATGGCTGCCGGGACTCTGACACCGAGCCAAACCCAGGGGGCTGAAACTCCCCGGGGAAATTTAGAGAAAAGCCGGGAGGAGGAGGAGGAAAGAAAAGCCTGCGCTCAGGAAATAGCAGTCACTTAAATATCATGTTCATTTACTCAACCACTAAATAGCAGAACGTACACAGAGACATTGTGTGTGTGTGTGTGTGTGTGTGTGTGTGTGTGTGTGTGTGTGTGTGTGTGTGTGTGTGTGTGTGTAACTGAGTGTATATGTGTAAAGGGCAGGTTAATATGCCATTTCATGTGACAAATGGCTGTTTCAGAGCTCCATTTTTAACACAGTGGTCAGCATTAACTCACAAGTAACTGAAAATCAATGTATTTACCTATACAGTACAACCTGTGAGACGTACTGTACAAGGAAACATTCTGAATATACTGCTGGTCTTTACAGACCAATAACCTTCCACATTCAAGTCCCAATCAAAACATGACTTCCAGACACATTTTATTACTTAATTCTCAATGGCAAAATACTAATATTAATTATTAATATTAATAGTAATATTCTATTTACACTACATTTGGGTAAAAGACATCAGATCACCGATTGGTCACAAACTTAGAGTAATGACACTCACTCTATAGCACAGCACATGCACTGGTTACTATACAACACAAACACAATACATAACATCACGTAACATCCACCACAACAATAAAGAAAAAACACACAACATAGTATTTTATATTTTATGTTGTCAATGCTTTTTTGTATATTATGCAACAAAGCATAACTTAAAAAACATAACATAACATATAAAAGCATGACATGACATGTTTTATTATTATTATTATTATTATTAATGTTATGAAACAAAGTAACCAAACAGGTCAAACTTAGGGTAATAGGGTACATTAATTTACATTAGTTAATGCAGTAATAAACATTAACTAATCTTTAATTACCAATTAACTAATGTGTCCAGTAATCATTTATCAATAGTGTTCATGTTGAATAAGCTATTAATTTATACATTATTTAATATTTCATAAAGATTTTACTAACACTAATCAAAACAATAATACAAATTAACCAATAGAAATGAATGCCACAATAAGCATAGCTGTTAACAAATGTCTCTTGTTAACATTTATTATGGTTTAGACATTAATGGAATCTTTCTAAATTATAAATTCATGTATAATTCATACTTTAGGTAAGATAACACGATGAGTGAACTAGACACATCAATTGACCCTAACCCTTAGAGTAAAGGTACATTTATTAACATTAGTTAAGCATAAAGGAGTGTAATTAAGTGCCGTGCATTAAAGCTGCACCCAGTATTACCTGTACAGACTCTTTAGCTTGTGTTACTTTTGAAAGCTGATTTCCTTTTGTCATCTGAGTCCAAGTGCAGCGGTCAGAGAACTCCAGGGTCAACAACTGAGGAGGTCAGTGGGAACATCCTTGAGTGTGTGTGTGTGTGTGTGTGTGTGTGTGTGTGTGTGTGTGTGTGTGTGTGTGTGTGTGTGTGTGTGTGTGCAGCAAAGGGTTGATTGGATTGTCATTGCGCTGTATTTAGCTCATACCTTAAACATCTCCCTGGAGAATTACCCTTCAGCTCCAGTAATATGAAACCAGTCATTAACCATGTAGAGATCCACTAAGGTTTCAGGTGTCCTTGTTTTGCTTGGAGTCATTATCGTGAATCCTGGTCACCTTTAACCAATCATTTCAATCACCAATAAAGCTTCACTTCTCCCCAGCACACACACACACACACACACACACACACACACACACACACACACACACACACACACACACACACACACAATAACACACCGCTGCACTCACATCGTTCTTCTCTTGCCTTCCAGCTGAATCCTATTACAGTGTTTCTCAGAGATAAGCCCTGGTGAAATCTATCTATAAATGAAATTTATGCATCATCGTTTAAGCTTGTAATTGCTTAGAGACTCTATTCATTTTATTAGACAGCATATCTTCTCTTTTGCTGAAGCCACTGTGTTAGTAACCGTGTTATTTTGTCCTCTTTGTGCAGTTTGGGTTGCTTTGTAATGAGGACAAAGAGTTGATAGCTTCACATGCAGACATTCTCTCACTTTGACTCTTACTGTCTGTCACACACACACACACACACGCACACACACACACACACACACACACACACATATTTAGTATTAATGCTCTAGCAGTTTCATGCTTTCTTTTCAGGGTGAGGTTCAGGGCTGACTTTCACCACTTCCCCTCCTCGTTACCACATCGGGACTCGAGTTGCACTAGAAAAACACCAGCTCAACCACAATCACCTCACAACTCCTGCCTCTACACACACACACACACACACACACACTGCAAACCAGCCAGTGTTTGCAGGTATGGTTGGCCCTCCCACACTGCTGGGACAACATGGAGCAGTTCTCAGTCATGACTAGAATAACAAGGAGCTGCACAGAATTCAATTAAATGGTCTGCTCTTTGAAAAGCTACCACCCACCTGCCTGCACACAAACATACACACACTGCACTATGTTGTAAGTAACACACCTTCACCCAACTACCCACTCTTGTATGCTTTGGTCCTCCCACACACACAGGAGAGCATGCATGAACACACACACGCAAATATCAATTTCTCCTCTCTCCCATGTTTCCGCTGTGTGTGTGTGCTGTGTAATCCCATTGTCCCATCCTCCTCAGAGAAGCCTGGACCTTCAAGTGTTGTCTCGAAAGCTGCCACCTGATTGGCTGCTGGAGGTCAGTGGATAAGCCCATAAAAAGGCGTGACATCTCTTTGCGCTCCCTTAAATGTTCACCTTTTTGTCCTTACAGCGCCCGTGTGCTACAAGACTGTATCTCACTGCCTGTGTGTCATTCACTAAGTGATGTCTGTTAATGAAAGCAAATACACAACACTTTCCCTGAAGCCCTGTCTAAACTGCATTATTACACGTTATGAACATATTAATCATATACATAATGCTTTATGACAGTAATCATAGCTCATTATTTCACAGTTCACCTTATAAGTCATTATAAAATGCTTTATAATGTGCTATGACTGTTGTTATAAAGCATTCTGCGTGTGTGTGATTGTTTATGACTACAGGCACACTATAACACATTATAGGTAAGTTTATACTAAAGGGTGCTCTGATTAATTGGGCATCGATCATTATCAGCCAATGTGGGAGATAAAAAGTTTGCTCTGTGGTCTCTATGAAGCCCGATCAGAAGAGCCGATCAGATAAACACACGAGACACACACACCACAGGACTCTGCTGCTCGCCTGCTGCTAACAGCTAACTCACTCTTCTTCTGTCAATATCAATATGGATTTTCATCTTAAATATTGGTTAAACCAGCGCAACATATTCACAAGGTCCTGCCAGCCAGCCCTTTATGACTGAGGGGATAGATGGTAGTTGTGACACACTCAGTTGTTGTACTTAGAAGTAGTCAGTTCAATTCATCATTCAGGATTGTGTGTTTGTGATAAGTACATTTTCTGCCATCCCCAAGTGGGAGGACAAAGTGATGCCGTTTGTTTTCAAGCTAACAGGTAACAATGCTAAAAGCTGACAGAGCTAACAGCTAACGGCTAACAGAGCTAATAGTTTACAGTGGAACACACAGCAGGCCGGAGAGTTTCTGTTCAAAAGCATCATGAAGTGCTTGTGTTTGTTTTAAATGTATTTCTTTGAACTACTATAAAACAAAAATAATTATTTATTTCCTCAACATTTTAATGATGACTTTACTATGCCACTAATAACTCACTATAGATGACAATAAAGTCAAGAAGCATCCTTCTGATCAGTGATCAGTGTCTGCCCCAAAAGTCCTGATGGAAGCACCTTTATTTATAATGCATCGTAGAGATTAGCATCATTAGGAGTTACACATATTTATGAGTGCTTATAATCAGGATTAGACAGTGCACAGACGCATTATAATACATTATAAGTATGTCCCTGATGCATTATAATGCATTGAGGGCTTCATTGAAAATGCTACCCAAAATGCTCTCCTTCTCCAATTCCTGCTCATCACAAAGTTGATGATGCTACTTCTGGTAAGACATCTGTGACTTCCTCATGAGTTTCTGATGAAAATCACTCGGAAACAGCTTCACTTCTTCTTTTCACTGTCACCACTCTACTCATGAGACGTACCCCTGCTCCTCCTCCTCAGCTGTTCGCTCAGAGGTATCACACTACAAAAGGTTGATGGGCAAAATTTGAAAGTACTTCCTCAATTTTTCTGAGTTTTAGAGAAATACGAGATGAAAACACCTTTTCTGAATAAGTTCTGATGTAGCAAGAAAAAACAAACAAGCAATGAGCTTTCAAAACAATGTGGAACTTTTCCCTGAAACTTCTGACTGAGTATGTTTCTGTTTGTGTTTGGGTACTTTTGAGTTTTTTTAGAAGGCTATATATTGGTCACAAAGGGCTGTCCCATTCCTATTATTCCATTTCGTCCCCATGTAGCCTCTCTCCCTTGAACTTAGGGGGGAAATTGGGATTGGGCTGAAGAAGCAGAAGAAGTTGTTTTCTCTGTTGGCGGACCACTCTCCTAGACCTCTGCTGTTTTTTCCACATTTTCCTCTCGTAGATGGCTGACGTGACTGGTTTTGTTTCATTTTCTCCTTTGAGGTTTATTGGTTTTGTTTCCAGTTGGCAAACCTCTGCTAATGTTGTTAACTACTATTATCTATTATATTACCATTACTATAGCCAGGATGTGTTATGTAAGAAATTAAAGATATGAAATGAATTATGATATTAGATAAATACATCAATTCAACCATCAGAATGTATTCCTAGAGTGGAAGATACTCAGAAACCAGCTTTTAGAGTATGAGGTATAGAAATATGTAACTGTTTTTAAGTGATTAAGACAAATACAGTGGAGCAGTTGAAGTGAATTAGAGACTATTGATCTCTTTAGAATGATCTGCTTCCACTCCTCTCACCATTGCTACAGCCCTGCCTCTGAGGACAGAAGTGCTCTGTTGACCAGAAAGGGATGAGAAAAGTTTTAAAGCAAGCATCCAGATGTGGAGGGGGCTGTGAGTCACTCAGCACCCAACAGCTGAACTCAGATAAACCAGCTCTCAGCCTTCTCACATTCAGGACGCCTCACCACTGAGACGTTTTCTTTTTGCTCGTCTCTTTTATGCAGCCCACCTCGTCATCCTTCGCTCTTATTAGGAATGTGTCCACTACCTCTGTCCCACCGTGCTCAACCTTTGGTTCCTCCCCAGGTGTACACTCCCCGCTAGAGATGACCTTTAACCTTGGCCTTTGTCTGACTCCGCAGGGAGATGTTGGTGTGTGCATGTTTCATGTGAACAGAGGTTAAAATGAATGTTCCATGTTTTAGCAATCACTACACCAGCCCTCCTTTCCACCATTAGCTGAGCTGCTGTCCTCCATTTACCTCTCTGTACTTACACACCCAGCTCCCTCCCTCACAGTGTCTGTCCATTCACTCCCCTCCTCCTCCTCCTCCTCCTCCTCCTCCTCCTCCTCCTCCTCCTCCTCACACACATTTCACCCTCAAATATGTGCTTTCCCTGCTTCTCCTCCAGATAATCAGGCTGAGAGGCTTGGACGGCACCTGTTGTTTCAAATCCAGTGATTATCAACAGTTATGGTCTTCCTCCCCTCTGCTAAAAGCACAGACTCAGAGTTCAGGCTGAGCTGCTGATGTGTCTAAATCACCGGCTCCAGAGGCTCCAGGGCTTCTGACAGAGCAGCGTAAATAATGAAAGGAGTTTCTATTTGCTAATTAGAGATGGAAACTAAGAAATTAGTTTGTGATCATTTCATATCATCACCTCGCAACAAAGAAAAAGTCAGACACTAAAAGCCACAGTGGGATTTTGGTTTGACGATAATGTATTTGTAAGTGGCTTTTGAACATGTTTTCTTCGTCCTGCTGAAAGATGGTAGAATGTTCTCAAATACAGATGAACCACATAGAGAAAAGTGCTGATTATATTTTAATATATATAGCATAAGATATATACAGCTGTACCACAGCCATGGTCACCAGCTGTAGCGGCGTTATTTTGGATCACACTACCCGGCCTACTCTGCCTCTGATTGGCTACATCCTGTCCATTAAGTAATGCACATGGGCAATTCTCACCAAAGATTGAACAGAGACATGTCACTCTGTAGCTAAAACAGAGTATTCAAGACACAGTGTGAAAAGGGATGCTGCAGCAATGCACCATGAGAAAAATAATGTGTTTTTTGAAAATTTAAGTATGTAAACCTATTCTACCTGGACCCCCAAATAAAAGTATGAACCTGAAAATTTGCATAATATGTCCTCTTTAAAGTAAGTTGTTAGCATGAATTTTGCACTGAATTGCTGGATGTTTCCTGATATAAGAAAAAATGGACTGGCAGAGTATATTACTTTCAACACGTCCAATGGGACACAGGCCTGATTTAAAACAGTCAAAATTTTAAGTTTACATTCTACAAATACTGATGAGGTAGAGGATGAGGTAAATCTCAGTTGGAGGCGCCCAGCATCTAACTATAAAGCATGGAATCTCTGTCAGTCTGTTATTCGCATATCTCTAGAACTGTTCACCTGATCTACTTCACGCTCGGCAGGTATGTTGCTTTTGACCCAAGGAAGTGCACTGTCAATACTGTCAATTTGGATACGCAACATATCCAATATGAATACATTTTGAATAAAGACTAAGGCTTGGCACACTGCGGGACTTTTAAAATCTTAACTGGTTTTGAAATCTAGCACAATGAAATCACACAATTAGGGAGAAACTTCAAAGATGTATTCTCCCCAATGTTAAACATGAACACACTGCAGGATTTTAAAATAATGGCACATCACTCACTACAGACAGGGGTACCATACCATAAGGAGCAATGCACCACCGCTTTTACATCTTGCAGCTGAAGCTACAGGGCTACCAGAAGATCACTTCTTGAGGTACAAAGTGGTATTAGGAGACAGGGCGGGCTGGTGCTAGCTGGTTAGCATGCTAACTTCAGTAGATATTGCTACAGCACAGTACATAGACGTCTTTGCAGCAGCTCCTTTGGCAGGAGGTGTGTTAGGAAGCTTTGTCAAAATTAAATAGTTCAACTGTGTATTTCCAGTGTGCATCAGGCTAAGACGTTTCTAACATTTCAGTGCCTGGTTTGAAGTTGAATGTAAGTCAGTGCTTTCAAAGCAATTTCTGCCGCAGCTACACTTCCCCCACGTGTTGGGCAACTTGAGCAAGTTGTATTTTTAAAAGTGTTTATTTTAGAATTAATCTGAAGATTTTCAGTGATGCACCACATCCTGAAATATATGTACAAATCTGACTTGGAGACATCATCACCTTGCCCCGGGGCTGCCAAGGTGGCTCATCTCAGCCCCTGTACCTTCAAATGAAGCGAAAAGTGCCAACATTTGAATGATGAGGTGTTCACATATCAGAGGAGATAGTTCTCTGTCAATGAGAGCAGCTTTCAGAGATTCTGACAGTGATTTTGTTTCAAATACCCTAAAATGACAAAAATGAAAGCTAATTCCCATCATTACTCAAAGTATCGATCACACAGACACACTCATTTGCTTTTCTTATCATAACCTTTAAAACGACCCGAGAAATGAGGCTCCCAGTCAGAGGAAGCGTGATAGAAGGAAATTAAGGGAAAAAGGGGGGTTGGTGGTGAAGCGGGATGATGAGGTGGGATCCTAATCATTGCAGGCAGCACCCATTCTCTCCTTCTGTCTCTGTCTGTCCCCATTTCCTCAAGCCATTTTCATTAAGACACCGGAGGCTTCATTTCTGCTCCGGCGTCCATCAGCACCCCTGACCTTTTGATCCCCGCCCGGGCCCCTGCGTGAGGGTTAAGAGATGTGTGTGTTTCCTTTTTGGCTGGCTGGGGGCCCACCCCTCTGGTCTCTGTCATGCCTTCTGTCCCCATCATCATTCAGTGGGTGTGTGATGGGGGCATTGTGGGCCACCAGTCCGCTGGATTAGTGTGGATGATCTAGAATAAGAAGCAGACAAAGATGCACTTCAGCAAAGGTGTGTGAGTGAAAAAATATGAGATATCATTAAATCCCAACGATGTGTGTGTGCATCATGTGTGTAATCCAACCCATCTCTCCTGATGCCCCCACCTCCCACCTCAGGAAGGAGAACAGGTTGGAGCCCCATCTTTCTGTGCCAGATGGCTCCACATTGACAAATCAATTAGGCTCCACCTCATCACCGGGGGGACCGGGGCTACAAACCTGCCCGCCTCCACCCCCACCACCCGGGGGTCCTTGGTCGACCACTCCTCCGTCTCTCCTCGCCTTAATCACCCCCCTGATCCCCAGAAAGCTTTGCCTGGGTAAAGAGGGCGAGGAGGCAAGGAAAAAAAAGATAAAACAAAGAGGCTGGCAGCACATGAATCACCTAGCATCAATATGGATGACTTCCATGCTAATGCAGAGGGGGCCGGAGAGGAACAGTGGCAAAAGCTTGATTTTGTGTGTGTGTGTGTGTGTGTGTGTGTGTGTGTGTGTGTGTGTCTGTGTCTGTGTCTGTGTCTGTGTGTGTCTGTTTACAAGCTCAGTCAGAGCAGATTTGCCATGTGCTGAAGAGCCAAGTGTCTCTAGTTGTTTTTCCTTCCCTGTGTGGAGGAAGATGAGGAGGAGGAGGAGGGTGGACGTTTGGGGAAGTTAATCCAAGGAGAATAAACAGCGCAGCCTGGAGCAGGTATGCATCTGGGTCGCGGAGGAGAGGGTGAATCCATGTTCTTCACTACACCCTAGTGGGGGAGGAGAGACACAGCAGGGAGAGAGGCGGACCTGAAAACACTCGCAGTGTTAAAGCAGAAACTGCTGATGGATTTCATCGCCGTTGGGAGGTTTGATTGAAGTTGTGGAAAATAAAAATGTCAAAGATTCATACAAGTGCAAACAGAACAAAAAGTCCCAAAAGTCAAAGAATGGAGACAGGGGTTACCATTTCTCCCTACACCCCCACATTCCTGCGCCAGAGTCAGGCCTGTTTACTGATGAAGACCATGAGATTGTGTTAAAAGTGAAGTAATAATAAGTCAGTGATGGAATGTAACTAAGCACATTTTCTCCACTACTGCACTTCATTACAGGTTGGAAGTATTTGTACTTTACTTGAGTATTTTCATTTTTTGCGACTTTATATTTCCACTCACTACATTTTGAAGGCAAACATTGTACTTTTTACTCCAGCACATATATTTAATAACTTGAGTCACTAGTTGCTTTGAAGATAACATGCTGCATCAGAGCCAAGGTAGCTGGTATTTTTAAATTAATATATTTCATCTGCATTAGGATGAAAAGAGACTGATTCTGACAGTCAGAAGAGTGCTGAATATCAGAACGAGCCTGATAATCACTCCCCCATAGTTAACAGTATAGACATATAGGTACATATATATACATATAATTTACTTGTACTTATACTTTAATACTTAAGTACATTTAATAACAGATACTTTCAGACTTTTACTCAAGTACTGTTTGTATGGGTGACACTGGCGTTTAGCAAAGTAAAATTTAAACACAATATATATACTTTAACTAAGTATGAGAAAGTAAAGTACTTCAAATTGTAAGTTAGTATTTGAATAAATGTACTTTGTGACCATCGGCCTGTGCTGTTTGGTGCTGACAGGTAGGCTTGATGAGAACCAAAACATTAAAGTTGCTCCCTATTCATTGTCTACTGTATGTAAGCAGCCGTCCAGTGCATTCTGGTTCCAGTGCATTGTGCTTTGACAGATTGGGTGTAGTGTTGCCTGCTCCTCATTTGCATAAGGTTGAGGTCTAGGCTACTTAATGCAAATCAGGGGCGTCCAGCCCGACACTCCGCCTAAACCATAAAACGTTTCTGTCAACCTTTCTCATAATATAAGAGAAAGTTTCCAAACAAGCTGCCATGTTTGGTCCGGTTTGAAATCACGGGGCAGACAGTCCACAAGTGGCGTTCATCCAATCAGGTGCAGCAAGGAAGTGTTTACGAGGGTGTGGCCTGTGCTGGTCAAGCATCCCATGCTGGGAAGCTTCCAGAACAGCCGCTGTGGACACACACCATCATTCTCTGTGGTCATATCAGTATGGCCTTCCACATAACAAGCAAGCCAGTTCATTGTTTGAAGAAGAATAGTGCAACATGTTGATCAGTGCAGCTTTTAAGAGAGGTGTAAAAGCAACAAGAAAGAGATCTTATTCCGGTGAATAAAAGTTGAGGCCTTGAACTGGCTGATGAAGGAGTGAGGGGAAGGTGGGAGGCAGGTTTGCATGTTGGGAGGAGCAGCAGGGTGATGAAGAGGTGTGTGGGTGCCCTCCTGGCTCGCCTCAATTTACTCATCCGATCTGGGGGCAGCGACGAGAAAGAAAGAGAGAGCTGATGCTGAGACCCCTGGGGAGAGATTAGCGCTGACAGCACAACAAAGAAGAATTATGCCAGAGGCCCGCAGCTCTTCGACAAATTCAAATGTAATGTATGGCTTTAACTGCGCCAAGGAGGATCAACATAATATATGATCGACCCACTTTGCGGTGCGCTCTGTTGGCAGTGATGTAAAAGCGATTTATGCCCGTAAAAATGTGCAGGCTAATTAAGTAAGACGTTGGCACAGGAGCAAATCCAATGAGCTTATGAGAGAGCTGGCAAACTAGTGCGGCCCTCCCTCTGAAGGTCTACCTGCAGAGAGAGAGAGAGAGAAAACTTCTACTTCACATCAGAACTGCTCATGATGGAGAAGTGTCTGATCAGATGTGGGCGTCCACGTGTGAGGCTGTTGATCCTTTAATTAAATTCTTGTTTGTGATTTGTTTAGGGTCCTCCCGGCAGCGGCGGGGACCCAGGGCCTCTGTAATTACGCAGGGCCTTTTCTCCAATCAGACAGCTGTGTTGAAAAGGCTGTGGATGAAATGTCCTAATTACAGCCTCGGTGGAGAAGGCTGCACTGGGGGAATACATGCGCTGTTAGCTAACACATTCTGGAGCCAACAGTGTTAATGAGACGGAGAGAAAAAAACCAGACCACCACCCCCTTTTTCACATTAATCAGAGCACCTAGTTCTTCCTGTCTCACTGTCAGTTCTTATCATGACCAACCTCAGCCTCACATCTCCATCCTGGCTGGAAGAGCATTTCACTGCTGCTCTTATTTCCCAAACAGGAAACCTCCTTTTTGCAGTCCCATTCATCAGTGTTAATCAAAAGAAATACACGGAGCACTTTCTGACTGTAATCATCACCTAACGGCCCCGAAAACGAGAACACGCCACCAACACACAATCCAGGGTCTCTGGGGGAAGAGTGTGTTGGTGCAGAGGAAGGAGGGGCAGTCAGCCAGCTCAGCCCATCTCTCTAATGAGCTGCTGAATAGGCCGTGTCACAGACCTACAGAGGCTAACTGCCTCCTCAGGCCCAGGGTATTCCACTTCATGGAGAAGGCAGACAGTATATTTGGTGTTAATATTCCAGCCTGGAGGAAGATGTTAGAACCACCGGTTGACAAAGCTGAAGAAGAAAAAGTGTTTTTCTCTCTGAGCAGCAGTAGGAGTGCTGCTGGGATGATTGAA
The DNA here is from genome assembly GCF_040436345.1 of Pagrus major. Classification (NCBI taxonomy): domain Eukaryota; kingdom Metazoa; phylum Chordata; class Actinopteri; order Spariformes; family Sparidae; genus Pagrus; species Pagrus major. The sequence goes on from NC_133233.1 coordinate 5,830,214, forward strand.
GTCCCCCTCTACCTCTGCATACATACAGCATGGCACTATTGTCTTTGTGTTCTCACTCTCTATCTGCAGTTAATTTCCCCAGACCCCCATAGCAGCCGCTGCAGGTAGACCTCAGAGAGGTGTAACATGGGGCCTCATCTCAATTCTCCTGCACGCCTTCCTTTTCTAACAGCCAGCCTGCTTCCATCCTCAATTACAGCAGGAGAGAATACCATATAGACTGAGGCTGTCAAATCTTTAGCAGGTGAAGAGAAGACTAGCTAACTCAGACTATAGAGGGGTGTGTCTGCTACAACAGCAGCTGTAACTGTCCAAGGGTAAATAAATAGATATTCTGTAGAGGGGCCATTATCTGTCATACAGTCTTGCCTTGTATTTATTGCGTACTTAATGGACTTGATTGTATTACTGAAGGTAAGGAGGGGAAAAAAATCCATTGCCAGCAAGAAGGTGCTTTCAGCATCCTGCAATTACCTTATGTAAATCCTGGCCTGGAATGTTGATCCACTGCTATTTAAAATGCATTGAATTTCCATGGAAAATGATCCACTCCTGCCGTCTGCAGCTCATTAATAACAACGATGAGCCGGCCTGACATTTGGAATACTTACACGCTTACTTAGCATTGCCATGCATGTGAGAACACAGCCGAGTCTGCCATGCGCTGCAGCTATGACAGCACATTTGGAAAACGGATGGCTTTGAATTAAAGCGCGCCAGCAAATGAGTTATTTCTGCAACTGGAACCAGTTCTTCTTCTCTCGTGTGATGTTTTGCTGTAAGTGCTCATGCAATCTTTGATCATGCAGAGAGGAGTGCAGGAGGTGTGCAGGCTGCTGAAACAGCCTCATTTTACCATTATATTAACATGAACACAGTACACTGTACTATTCATGTGTAGTGCTCAGTGTTTATCAAGCATTTAAAGGGCCACTCCACCATTTTTTGCGGGGTTATCTCAGATTAGGGTTTGGAGTTCTAATCTTTGACAGAGAATGAAATATGCTATAGATGTATTATGGGAATTGTAGGACTCTTTTTTAAAATATAACTATACAAATCTGGGCCACTACTTCACCCATTTTCGCTAGGTCTCTTATCTGACCAAAACACCTTTGCCTTGTGTTGTGTTATGTGGCCGGAGCCGGGCAGAGCGGGGGGGCAGAGCTGATGCCCTCTGGAGGAATAAACACTCGGAGTCACAACAGATTCTGCTGCTGCTGGATGAACTGACCCTTTCTTAGATTGCTGAAATGCTTTGGTGGCTCTTAAAATCCAGTATGTGATGTGACAGTGAGTCACAACAGCTCTGCTGAGCCACAATGGTCTTCTGTAAATACGGCTCCCGCATCGGCTGCCCAAAGGTTGATGGAACATCAGTCCTGATAAGTGAATGGGGAGCCGAGGTGGGGCCCAGTTGCCATTGGAGACCACAAACAGAAGGTCAGTCTGCTGCCACAACATCGCTCTAGGAGCGGAGTAGCAAAGGGCCTGATAGTAGTGAGATGGATGGAGCCAGTGGAGCACTGGTCCTGTCAGACTGGAGGTACAGACAGATGCTGAAGCAGTTAATGTGTCAAATAAAACATCACATGTAGCCCCTCCCACACACATATACTTCATTAGCATCTCAGACAAATGCCATGTTTTTTTTAGGAGAGAGAGAACATCAGGTTTCACTGCCTTCACTGCCAGGTTTCATAAAGGAACAATTCACCCAAAAATAAAAAAATCAGTCATTATCTACTCAGCCCCATGCCAATAGAGTTTCATTGTCCGCAAAACATTTATACAAAACAGTGTTGCAGCATTCACAACTGAAACAACTGAAGTAGACGGGGAGTTCAACTGAGAAAAAACGTGAAATGGCTCCACACAGCTCGTCTGGTGTAAGTCTCCAGAAGCCCCAAAACCCGACACCCTTAACGTGCTGTCAAGCTCTTGCACCCACTGTCAATGCAGTGCATGCTACCACTTTTAGCTTAGCAGCTACAGCGGAGATTTTGGCTTTAAAAAGGGTGGAAATCTTGGGGCTTCTAGAGATTTGGAATTACGCCAGGATGAGCTGTATGGAACCATTTTTAAGTCCCCAGCTACTTCAGTTGTTTAGCAGAATGCTGCAATGCTGTTTTAATGTGAAGCTCCAGAAATGTTTTGTGGACTTCACCTGACTTTCCATCAGCATGGGGGGAGGAGATGATGACTGAATTTTCATTGTTAGGTGAAGTTATCTTTTACACTGTTAAACTGAATTTAAACTATGCTTGAAGCTGCACCAATTATTATTTTATATTTACAATGCATCAGATGACTCTAATTCTGCAGTTTGCCTAAGCTAATGTTTACAGCCAGCAGATGTTTTCACAAAAAAGCTCTGACAAACTGGCAGCGAAAGTCAACATTGTATTTGAATTCTGGTAATTATGATACTTTCAAAGTGTCCTCTAAAATACTGTTTCTGCACTGTAAAGGTTTCATAATCACAAACATACGCAGCCATTTGTTCCCTGAGCTCGGAGTAAAAAGCAGTGGGTAGAGTGGAGGGGTGTTGACCACAGAGTGGAGAAAACTCCCAGCCATTTTGTTCCTCATGCAGCCACTTTGCCGACAGTCCACCTGCAAATGAAGCAGGGGGGAAGCGCTAAAGACCCATAAATCTTTTATGCTCCATAATGGCTTGTTCACATTACCTGCCCACACCTCAGCCTCTAAGGAGAAGACCAGGCCAGCAGTGAGCAGATCAGGCCTGAAAACCACCGCAAGCATATGGAGCACTTCAAACACTCAAAGCCTCCCTGGGCCTGAGCTGTGGTCGCACCCATGAATTATAGAAATGATCTAATTGTTTTCTCATTTGGAAATACTGGGGCCCTCCTCTCTGCGTCTGTTTTAACGGCCTGTGGTTTCCAACGGGGCACATGATTCAGTGCTACCTACCTCCGACACGTTTGTCCAATCCAAGGTGGTCCGCCCTGTCAAAACAGAGCCAGAGCTGAGGTGTAAGTTAAACCTGTTGCAGTAAATTAACACGTAGGCAAGAAGAGAGGGGAGAGGGTTCGATTTGGCTTCAAAGAAGGAATGGTGGTGATCGGAGGAGGGAGGAGGGTACATGTGGTGGTACATACACATTAAACAAACGAGGGGATTGGAGGAAAATGTCTATTCTGGCTCCTCAGAGAATCTATGGAAGCCCTTTGCTGCGAGGAAAGGAGAAAAAATAGTTGAAAAGTTAAGAATGACAGAAGTGAGATGTGAAGAGAATTCTTAGTGAACATCATGACTAACTCTGTGAATATCTTAAACTTTGTAGGTGTTATTGTGACAAAAGCAAACCTCTAAAGTGTTGTGAGTGAAAGATTGTTGAGAAACAAAAGAATCATGTACACTAGCAATACCTTGTACACGCTCTGAGAATCCATATATGACTTATGATTAACACTTGTGAGGTATCCAGCCAGAGAAAACAGACAAATCAAAATGAGACGATAAATAAACATTTTGAAGAGATCTTGTGAGCGCTAAAGCAATCTTTGAACATGCAGAAGGGTAAAAGAAGTGTGCCATATGTGCTATACTGGTAAGAGTGGTATGGAAATGTTTAGCAAACACTGCCCGAGTCTTCGGTTTCCTTTTTCGATGGTATAGATAGGTATTTTCTCTGGCACAGGTGGAGAACGTATGAGCTAGTTGGCCTTCACATGTAGTCTTTGTGGTGTATTTGGGCCCTCAGGCTGAGATCGGCTGCTCACCAGGATAAAAGTTAACAGTTAATGTTTCTGTGCAGAACAGATGTGTACAAAATGTTGATTTCAACTTAATCTGGAACATTCTGATTATATTTCATAATCAGGAATTGGTATCTCATACATTTGACTGAACCAGTCATTTTGACCTGATGTAAAGATTTTTACTTTTATCTCTCCTAACTTTAAATCAGTGTCTTCCCCCTTTTTTGGCAGAAATGGTCTTCTGTACATTTAATATTAGCTGTCACTGCACAAAAACACAACCTGCAGTAAAAACAAAGGGAACACTAGATGGAGGCTTTTGCTCGGTGCTGCCCACAGCAAGCAGCTATGCTCAGCACTCAGTCTGCCTTGTGCTTCTTAATCAAAACTGGCACCATGGCAATTACCTAATTAGACATCAATTAATCCACACCCTTCAGGTCTGCAGCCAAGTTTGACCTGAGGAGTAATGACAAAAATGCCTTCGAAGAACGGAGAAATCGGATTAATGGAAGCTGAGTGGCAGAGGTTGTGCTGCATTTGAGAAATCTACAGAAATATACTGCAGTTCATTTCATAATTAACAGGTAGGGATATAATTGATTGAGACATGAAAGCTTAATCACTCAATTCAATAACCAGGATATCAGCTGAGTAGATTAATTCAATTCTGTAATTAAAGCAGAGGGAAAGGTGAAGCATTATAGCTGATTGAAGGTTAAACAGCAGACTCACCTTTCTCTCTTTGTCATCCGCTATGAACATTTAACTCCACATTCTGACACAGAATACACACTTTACAGTCTCAACATTTAGTTTGTCTTTTTTATTAGACATAGCAATTTCACAAACAGCAGTTAGCCTGAAAATTACATTCAAAATGTGCAGCTGACCATGCGCAAACACTCCAGATACACCTTCAAACAAAAGTAACAGTCCATCATGTGTTTGTTTTTCCACTATCTGTGTATTCTCATGTTTTTATTCAAATTTACAAAATCAAAATCATCTTTCACTAGTTCACCATCAAAGCATACATACCTGTCACTATTACACATTTTAACAACTAGTTTCGGTCACTGTACATATGCTCTGAAAGGTTTTAAAGGCTCTTCTTTGCATTCTAACAACCAGACGCTCCCATACATCAACCTTTGAAATGTTCTCAGTACCGTTTCCCTTCTCTGGATACTCTTTAATATTAGCTTAGTTGAAGAGAAGGGTCATCAAGCCAACAGTCAGAGACAATTCATGTAAAAATCAGTAACATTGCAGTACTTAGAAATCCACTTTGTTTTCCAGTAACACCAGGACCTTGGTGGCATTTCCTGCCACTGAAGAAACCAACACTGAAGTTCACAGAGGAGCACAGACGATGACCCCCGGCAGCTTAACGCAAACTTTACCAAAGCACGTAAGACTATACGACACACAGTTTGTACAAAGTGGCAAGACGAGGATGCTTCTGCTCAGGTTTTATTCCATTTAGGTTAATTCACACACACATACACACACACACGCACACACACACGCACACACACACAGGGTCAGTCCTCCATCATTCAAGTCACAGGACGCTCATGTCACAGGGTTAATGCTTAACACTGGTTGATAGGGGGAGGTGGGGGTGAGGGGTGGGGTTGGGTGGTGTTGCTAAGGGGAAGTTGGGGACACGATCTGTAACTCCAGTTCATCCAAGTGCCAAAAGACAGTCTGTTAACGTAACACTGATTATTTTTTCACCTGGTCCAACATCACACATGGCTGATACATCACACACGAAGCTCCACGACACAGAAAACGTATCCAGTTCAGATTCAGCTCACTCCTTCAGCGAGGGGATGAGGTTGCCGGTTTGGCTTATAATGCCACGCGTTCCCCTCCGCGATCCGCCAAGGTCCGGTTGCCTTCCACCAGCTCCGCTTTGAAGTTCGAATTACTGGCCACAGGGATCCAGTGTATGTGAAAACACCTGAATACTCAAATCCACCAAACCACACGGACGTCCACACGTGATCACGGCACCACTCTCAAACACTGTCCATAGTCCGGCCTGCTTCTCGCAGCAGGAATGGCAACTGAAAAGCCGGTGAAATCTGTACACTTTTTTTGAAATTCATCTCCAAAACTTCTGTAAGTGCAACACTTTTGTAAACTGTCCTGTCAATGAATGTTAATTTTTTTCTCCCAACTGCTTGGTCCACAGCAATGTTCAGCTCAGTCACAGAAAAGAGGGGAAAAAGGAAAAGAGGCCCGTGTTTGAAAAGCCGGAGTCCTCTTCCGAGTGGGGGCCTCTACCTGCCGAAGATGCTTTCGTACTCGAGCAGTATGAGCTCCACTATCTGGTTCTGGTAGACCATGTGGACCGCGATGTTGCCCGTTTCGGTCTCAGGCCGCAGCAGCGTGGGTCCAAACACGATGGCCACGCTCTGGGTGGTCATGCGGTTGGCCTCTCCGTGTTCAATCACCCTGAAGGCAGAGAAAAGTAGAACATGAGGAGATTTAAATATGGAATGTGTCAGAAATGGCTTCAGGTGAGCAAGGATTTGTTTGACAACCTTTGGATTTAGTGCAGCTTCAGGGTTTCATCTAGAAAAACAACATTACGATCTTTACACACATCCTCAGGGCTAGAGACCAAGCGCTGAGGCGAGCCTCACGACACACACTCCGTAGCAGTGCTGAACGCTCCAGGCTAGAGCATAATAGCCTTTTTAAATAGAATCTACATCCTTGCATGCAGATGCACAAAACAATAACATATTCATGGAAGGGAGAAAAAAAGAAGATTAAATCCGCCCGCTGATGTACGTAGACCCATACACTGAATGTCACACTATAAATTCCCTCAAGAAACACCACTTCATACGTACTGAATTACAGCAAACACAGCGCCATATAAATGCAAATTGGAAACCTAGGCAAATGTCATTGTGAACATATGATATTGCCACAGGCTCCAGTGGGCTAAGAATACAAGGTAAACCTGGTTGTAGTTTGTGTTTGCCCACAGGCTGATCAGTGTGAGGGAAGGTAAACAGTCAGACAGGACTTAACACAAACACAGAGTGGGATCCTCACAGTCATTTCTGAGCCAAGAGCCTGAAACTACTTGAGCTAATGCTGGGTTCAAGAGTTGTTTAGTCAATCGAAAGAAAGTTAATGGCCAACTATTTTGTAAATCGTCATTTTTCAAGTAAAAGTCAAAGTCAAACATTTGCTGGTTCCAGCTTCTTAAATATGAGGATTCACTGCCTCTTCTCCTCATGATGATAATAATCAAAGAGTTGTTGGGTTTTGATGTGTTGGCTGGACAAAATAATGCATGAATACGTTTCATCACTGGTTGTTCTAAATTTTGACACTAATGCTTTCTTGTTTATTGTAAATGTATATCAGTTCCAAATATCGGTCTCTGTGATCACTAATAATCTGTATCAGTACTGATGCTGAAAGACAACATTGGTCGATTCCAAATTTAAATCCTGATGATGTGACATTTGCTGAGTCTGCACCAAACAAATATGTTTCTTACATCTGGAGAACAACATGTGCAGGCCAGGACATCTCTGCAGCACTGCAGTACTTCACAGAACACATCTGACTTTTATCAAAAAATTGCACCTTCTTGTTATTTGGGATTTTACACTTGAATTTATAATCTGAATTATATAAACACTGGTGAGTGAGCTGTTTTTGCTCTTTGCTTACCTGCGCAGGTGTTTGAAGAGGACCTGCATTGTGTCGTGGTTGGGTTTTGGCAACTTCTTGATTAAGTCTTTGATTGAATTCAGTCGCTGCTTGTAGTCGGAACATTCTGAAGCAGAGACACAGATGGCCAGTCAGTGAATGCACATGTGCACAGCACCATCTTGTGGCCGAACGAGAGACAAAATCATGTATTCTCAACGCCTGGTCATAGTGTATCTGAACAGTGAAGTGAGTTACTCACTGATTGCGTTTACAAAGTCATTGAAGGATCCGTATGTGAAGAGAGGCTCAGGAAGCTCCCTGAAGAACATCTTGAGAGCTCCGGTGGTGACATGGATGTCCTCCCACTTACTGTCATCCAGATCCACCTTCTCATCTGATGAGGGAGGATGGAGAGAGGCAGTGATGGAGACGAGGGATTATTACAGCACAATCAACATATGTGTGTGTGTGTGTTTGTGTAGAGAGTGTGTGTTCTGTGTGCTGAGAGCTCACTACATGTCCCACAAATGTCCACTGTACCATCCCATATAAAGCACTAATGTTTCAGGCCTGTTAGTGGTCGGGCAGCAGACTGGGGTCGTACCATGATTCACAGCAAAGCGGAGCTTCTGGATCACTGCCAGGTTCCCGCTCACTCTGTATAAGCCGTCGACATCGAGACCTGCAGGAGAAGGATGAGAGGAGGGAAAACTGTGGGTCTGACATGCTGAGCTCACCTCAGACAAACAGCTCCAACAAAGGTTGTCTGATCAAACATTTGGCATTTCCTTGCACCACCTTGTGGCTTCTGTTAAAAAGATGCAGTTGAACACAAACACTACAGCTTACATGTGACTGACCATCGACATGCAGAGATGTTCTGCATCAGTCGTCTCTATACAGTCTTGTTATTGCTTAAAATTAAGAAGAAACTGTTCTGGTGAAATCACAGCACCATGGCCCGTGCTGGGCGACATTTCATAGTCCACAAAACATTTCTGGAGCAAAACAGCGTTGCAGCATTCTCCTAAACAACTGAAGAAGCTGGGGACTTGTTTTAAAATGAAAGAAACAACTATAAAATTAAATAAACTGTTAATAAATAAATAAAATGGGTCCATACAGCACATCCGGTGTAATCCAAGTCTCCTTAAGACCCAAAGCGATTTTAAAAGACGTTATTTACACCTTTTATTAAGCAGAAAGTATTAGTGTGCACCCCGTCTAAGGTGGGTGCATGGGCTTGACTGCACACGAGGGTGTGCAGTCAAGCCCGTGGGGTCTAGGGACTTGGATTATGCTGGATGAGCTGTATGGAGCCATTTTATTTATTTTATTTTATTTTAGGTTGTTTTGCATTTTAAAATAAGTCCCCATCTTCTTCAGTTGATTAGCAGAATGCTGCAACACTGTTTTCCTGTGAAGCTCCAGAAATGTTTTGTGGACTTCACCTGACTTTCCATCAGCATGAGGGGAGGAGATGATGACTGAATTTCCATTGTTAAGTGAACTTGCTCTTTAAAGAACAAAGAGCTAACAAAGCTTGGCGAATATGATGTTTCACTTCCTATCAATTCTTCACAATAAAAGCACCCTGTTATTTTGCTATTTAAAACATTTAATTAAGATGCAGCAGAATCAGGACATGTTGGGTTTTCACCAGCAGTAACTTAACACCAGTCCTGAAACAGTTGAAAGGGTTAGGACCCTTACAGGGACGCAGGAGAGAAACTAAAATTCAAATCACATAAATTCAGTTAGAATGACTGAGAGCCAGACACACACAGCCTTTTACATATCTGTGGTCTCCTGCACAGTTGTGAGTTAAGTATAAAGTAGTAGTTATTGAAACAGGGCAGGCCTCGGCCGCCCTCTGGTGAAGGTCCACCTCTGCGTGGCTAAAAGTACCATTGATAAAACTCCAAATTGATTCACCAGGCTCAACAGGCTCCACTGTGATTCAGTACAAGGCTGTCTACAGTTGGTGTTGCCAGACAGAGATATCATCATAGATTACTGATTAATAGCCATCCACTGAAGAAACTGTAGTTTAAAGCTTGGGGAAAAGTTAGTGGTAAAAACAGAAAATTTGTCTAACATCAAAATTTAAAGTTCTGTTTTTGCACCTTTGATTTGAATGGATGTAGGTCGAGCTGAAGATGATGTGACTGAGTCGAATGGATTCACTTGTGGCTCATGTCACAGAGAATAGAGGTCTGAATGAATCACTGTTTCTTCAAACTCAAGTGTTTATACTGAATCATCAGTGTCACTGAATGAATCAGGAGTTTAGCACTGAAGGTCTCCTCACTAGTGACTACACATGTCAGTGCAGACTCAGCTTTGTTACACAGCACATAACAGATTCAAACCTTACTGAAAAGAAAAATAGGAAAAAAGGATGTGATGAGTGATGCAGCCAGGTGGCTGCTTATGAACGCTGCTTCTACATCTGGATTTGTACTACAAAATGAGCAACCAGCTACAAAGTGACTCACTGCTCACAATGTTGGGTCTCTGTAAATGAGTCAATTAAAGAGTATAGAGTGTAGACCTGCTCAAACTGAAAAGTGTCATGAGATAACTTTTGTTGTGAACTGTTGCTATACAAATAAAGATTGATTGATCAATTGATCAACTGATCGGTTGATTGACTGATTGATCGGTTGATCGATTGATTGATTGACTGACCTGGAGATGAGAGTAAATGAAATGAGAGCTCTGGCGCTCGTACCTGTGTTCTCCACGTGGTCGATGCACATTTTGACAAAGTTGGGGACTGATGTGTTCTCCCGCTGGCACAGACTGGTCAAACTGCAGCCAAACACCTGATCTGTGATCAGAAACACACAAAGGTTTCCAACTGTCTGCTATAACATTCAAACAGTGGCACACGATCCAAAATGTAGTGAGTTCCTGTTCTGTATTCTGTCTGTATACCTTTGATGTAGCCCTTGTCTCGGACAGCCTGATAGGTGGGTCGACGGATCAGAAACTTCTTGAGCTTCATCCTGGTTTTCTTCTGGTCTGATGAGTCCATACTCACAGAGGTCTTCATGGCTGAGGAAGACAGGCAGGGTATGAGTGTATTTCTTGGAGTTACTGATACAATGTTTTACAGTTAAGTGTTTTTAAACACGAGTTGACCCACTAAAAATAGCTGACTGTCCCCTTTTACATTTCCAGTGGAGGAGTTTGCCTCTCTGTTGTTTTATTTTCTTGTGTGTCAGGTTGGTCTTCACAAATGTGCCAGAAAACAGGGAACAGTAGAGAGCAGCAGATCAGATACCTCATCAGACTACATCCAGAGGACATTAAACTTGTTTTATAAAGTCTTAATCAGTATATTCTGAATTAGACACATTGTTGTTCCGGAGCTGATAATGGAGCTTATGAGTGAGACATCTCACTTCTATCTGATCTCTGTTGAGTTGCACACAGAATCGGATAGAGACACGGCAGCCACTGACAATGTAATGCTGGTTACTTTTTAATCTTTTACTTCAGTCTCTCTTTCAAACTGAAGGATGTTCAAGTGCTGCTTGAATGGAGACAGATTTAAAAGTATTAACAAGCCAGCAGCCTTAACTTCAGCACACATCACTGCATCACTTCTGAAAAAAGGCTTAAAATCTGCGTGTCCATCTGGTTGTTGCGTTTCCATCACAACCACACAGATCTGGAGCCAATAAACAGCTGGGACTACTGCAGAGGCAATTGACCTGGGAGTGAATACCGACTGTACTCATTCAAATTAAAGACATAAGACAGATGTTGCTGTGAAAGGGGTATTACAATAATACATATAGTTTTTATTATTGGAACAAATGTGTAACAACACAGAAGCAACAACAACAAAACATAAATGTAGATGATGTAGACAATAAATAATTACAGTTACTGTAATCAGTGATGATATTTGATGATATGATGAGAGTCCAGGAGTCGAGATGATTAAGGTTATAGGTAGTTTATGTGTGGTTAGAGTGTGCGTGAGGTTGTTTGTACATTTGTATGAGAGGCAGTGACATAATGGGTGTCCAGTGATGATATCCTGCTCAGGTAGGTTTGGTATGTGAGTGGGTATGGAGTGAGATGTATGAGTGGCAGAGAGAGGGAAGGGACATTTAAATAAATAAATAAATAAATAAATAAATCAATCAATAAAAGGAGGGGGGCAATGTAAAAGTGATTTTAAATATCACGTTATTCCTAAAACCAATAAATGACCAATAAAACACATACAGTAATTGTGTTGTGCCTCTGTTTGTCTCACCTCTGTTTTTCTTGGAGTCCCTGTGGTCTTTCTCCTTGTCCTGTTTCTCAGCTCCAGGAGACTCAGGCATGTCCTCCTCAATGGCCTCGTCTGATTCCCAGGCCTGGAGAGGACACACACATACAGATCAGATTGAAGTCAGCTCAGGCTTACTTCACTCTTAAGGCCCATTCTTTCCAACCAAGCTTGTGGGAAAACCCTCGAATGGACTGCAGTTCGGCCCTATTCATCTATTTCTGCTCCTGAATAGAGTTTTCACTCTGGTTTGGACTGGACAAATGAAGCAGAGGGAAGATAAACCTTGTGACATCTCATGATTCTGCTAGTGAAAGATGTCTCCTCACATGTGTGTTGATGGTCTCTGTGAGGGCCCGGTACCAGTCGTTGATGACACTGTCGATCTCAGACTGGATTAGCAGCTCTGTGCCTTGACGAGTCTTCAGCTGAGGGAGGACAAGTCCACATTACTTTTACCAAAACACCATATTTAAATAAGTAAAGTGAAACCTAACAGCAGCTCTGCTGTGTCTGATACCTCGATGACGTGTTTCTTGCTCGACTTGTCCTTGGAGGCCCACTCCACTGACCCACCTCGCAGATCAACAGTGAACTCGGGCTTTGACTGGTTGCTGCCAAACTTCTGAAATCAAGGAAACAGTATGATACTCCACCTCTGACACAAAGATGATATAACAGGGACAGGCTGCTGGTTTAAGAGGATTTTCATGATCAAAAACAAGAAATCAGAAGAAGAGTTGAATGTCAAAATGTTACAGAACTGCTCCGGATATAAAAACAAATCTACTACACTGCTACTGTGAATCTTATTTTGCAGCTCTTCATGTACACACACACCTTTAGTATCGTGTTACCAGAAAAACAGAAACACTGTTAGTTGTTATTTATATCATGTGCATATTAATGAACACAAAATGCTTTTGGTTAGAGTCACGTACAGAAAATTCAAGTCACTCAATAGTTTTCAAGCTCTTTTCACTTCTTTAACTTTGTTCTTCCGGGGTTGTAGCTGAATCGTACAGAGTGTGATACAACAATTTAGTTCACATTTTTCATTTTTGTGATAAACATCTTGACAACCGTAAATGACAATTGTTGTACCCACTCTGCTTGAACTTAAACCCCACTATTATGAGTAAATGAACAACTGAGTGCAGTTGGGAATTCTGACTTTACACCAGTGTCCTGCTGTTCTTCCAGGTTATCACGCAGAGCAGCAACATCTGTTGTATATCTTTCCTTATCTCTGCCTCTCCTGTCAGCCTGCTCTACTATTCTAATCTTTGTAATCTAAAACAGGCATAAAACAACTCATATTTTACATGTGGTCTTGCTAAATCTAGAAAATAAATCCGATTGAAATTCTACTTTACAACCTTACTGAAGCTTGTCTTAATCTAATCTTTCCATCCAACTTAAAGCTGCATTAACGGATTTATTTGCTCCTTGAGGGAAGTGAAACGAGCTGTAAACACATTACTGACATATATTATCACCTTATAAAGATTGTTATGATGAACATGTTAGCCAACTGCTATTTACACATACAGCAGACAAATGGAACATGAGCATTTAGTTAGACTCGTGTTTGTGTCCACCAGGGTTTCCGTTATCCGGTAATTACCATTATTACCTCCGCCAAGAACGCCATGTTTTCGCCTGTGGCCGTTTGTGTGTTTCTTTGTCAGCAGGATTACACAAAAACTACTGAATGGATTTCCATGAAAGTTGGATGGCAGATTGTTTTTTTTTTTATCACTTCCTTTAACATTGTGAGATGAAGCACGTTTTCCACAATTTATCAACATTTGTCAATTTCTCATTATCAGGGAATAATGAATGGATAATGATGAAAAATCTGGTGTATTAAGGTGGCTGGTATCCATGAGTAAGTACAGTTTGATGTGGATCCTAGATCTGGTGATCTTTAAGTATGGTTAAGCAGTGATCAGCAATTTTAAATTTAAGATTTAAGGCTATCAAGCTTGATACTGTATTAGGCTTGATTGAATTAAAGGGGACTGTTGGGCCTCATGGAGATATACACTCTACTGTGTGCCATTTACTGGGAAAAAATCTGTTAGCCTCCATATTTGAATCTGTCTATTAGATATTGATTAGTGCAGATCAGTCAAACTTCACACACACATAAAAACACTCCCTGACAGCTAAAGCAGGAGTGGATGAAAGAATGAAGGACAGGCAGCAGCAATACATGCAGAGAGAGAGAGGGACATACAGCGGCAGCCTGCACAGGCCTACAGTTCACATAGGAGACAGCAGGACGGGGCTTGACTGAGCGCTTCCAGTTGCTAAGGAGAGTGAGGAGCAGCTCAGGGATGGAGCCACTGCGGTAGTAAGACTTCAGGAAAGAAGCGGAGGGGAGGGGAGGGGGGAGGGGAGAGGAGAGAGGAGAGAGGAGAGGAGAGGAGAGGAGAGGAGAGGAGAGGAGAGGAGAGGAGAGGAGAGGAGAGGAGAGGAGAGGAGAGGAGAGGAGAGGAATGACAGGTAGCAATGAAGACAGGTGACTATGCAGAAATAAGAGAGAAATAACACAGAGATGAATGGAATGCTACAAAAAGAACATGAGCCTCTTGGGCCTGATGGGATACGTACCCAGCTGGTGCTGCCCCCCTGACCTTTTGCAAAGAGCAGGGAGGAGCCCTGCAGCACTGTCCACGAGGAGGTCCAGTTCTTCCTGTTGTCACAATAAAACAAAGACATTATCGGTCTGGCATCGAACAACTCTCTCAAAAGCTCATCAGGGTTCAAGCCATACTTGTTATTCCTACCTGACTTTCTTTCCATTCTCTGTGATTTTGGTGACATTGAGGACTCCACATTTTTCTGAAGGCTGTGGAGGAAGACACAGATAAGAACCTGCTCGAACACATCCACACACACACACACACAGAAGCTTGAGAAGCAAATGGGACAATGTTGTAGGCTGGAAGTGGCTGTGCTGCTTGATGTAATGCTCAAATATCACCAGCAGAGGATGCCCTAACACTGCTGTTCTGCTGGTAGGAGAATGTTTAGTCCTGCTGTTAGATGTGATGTGGTTAGATGTGGGATCTGGCATGCAGCTGATGAGAGAAACCAAATGCAATGTAGAGATGGAGAGTTTAGAGGATGTGAAAATGTTTGTATTTGGATGCAGTTAAAAGCAGGATGGTGGTAAGTGTGATGCGATGCAGTGCAAGCTGGGATACTAACTGTCGATGGGTGCTTAGGAGATGAGGGGCAGGAGTCAGAGTCTGGAGAGCTCTGCTTGGGCGCCGGAGCACACTCCTACCAACAAGAGGCACAACATGATGAGTTACTAACAACTACCAGCAAACTACAAGACATGGACAGAGTCAGTCTGAGGTTAGTGAGGAGAAGAAAATGGATCAGCAACCTAGAGAAGATAAGAGTTTGTTGGATGTTAATGTAAGTCATCAGAAGGTAAAGATGAAGTTAGGAATTAGTTTGCAAACAACATGCTCCTGAGCTCTAAGGAAAAGTGTTAATTCAACGCTAAGAGACTCATTAAAATAATGTACTTCCTTCCTGTTTATCCAATCCATGATAAGAACAAATCAGATACTTTGATTGACATGGTTTTGATTATCATATCATCACAGCTAGCTAACGAAGACACATAGAGAGTGAATCAAAACGGATCATGTTGATTGGAGAAGGGGCTGGAGAGGAGAGGCTCTGTGTGGTACCAACTTTATCACGGTAAAGAGAGAGACGAAATCTCCTCTTGGGCGAGTCGGAAGAGAAGCGCCAGAGTTTAAAAGAAAACTGCAACAAAACCACCACAGAGTTAGCCTGCAATGTGTTTTTTCTCATTCTCAAAATGTTTAGCATTTTACATGTGTTATTGGTGTTTAGTTTAAGCAGAAAATGTATTGACAATTTATTTGTTTATTTGACTGCTTTTCAAATGCACTGCATATACCAATTTTACAGGTTCAATAGAAGAAATCAATGAAATACTTTAAGTAACAAAGATTAGTTTTGGTAGTTATGCGTTATAAAATCTTTCATTCCTTCATATTCTTAGCCTTACATTGATTGCAGTTGTTCTTGAACGCTTGCTTTTATACACTGTGATGCTACATTGGAGGATTTCATTTTTGCATGTGTTCCTCTGTGTATATTAATGCTGTGCAATATAAGCAATGACAGGTGTCGGGCCATGGATAATCTACTCTAAACAAGATTCTTCAAATAAATGCAGTTATGTTTTCATTTTAAGCAAATACAAGATTCTGTTATCATCGTTTCACAACACAAGGTTGTATAACAAAAACTAGGTTGTTGTAGTCCCTATATGCTACTATTAAAACAGAAATGAAGAATGGATTAAGTTAATAGGTCAGATAATTAAAACTATTTTTTCTTTGAGTGTGGAGGATGAATTGAGAACTCTGTCATCTGAAATGACAGCTATTATTTCATTTATATATTAAAATATGTTGTTTTGACATCTGCCTGGCCACATATCACAGGGAGCAAACACATTAGCCTGGTTGCATTATGGGAAATGTAGGATCCAGGGTTTACCGAGCTTCACTCACGCTAGGGACCTGAAGTCAGAATATCTCGGCTTCCGTAGATTCAATTTTGACCGTTCTGTTCATCTCTCGTAAGTCCCACAACTTTATAGGAGTGTAATACTAAACTGTGATGGAATGTAAGTACATTTACTCAAGTACTCAAGTAGGTTCTTGTACTTTACCTAAGTATTTTCCATTTTCTGCTGCTTTATGCTTATACTCTACCACACTTTGGAGGCATATATTGTACTTTTTACTCCAATATATTTATTTGATAACTTTAGTTACTAGTTAATTAACAGATTTTTTAAAAAGATGTATTTATTTTACCTGCAATCGCAATAAAAAAAAAATCACTGATTCCAACAATCAGAAAAGTGAAAACGGCTTATCCACAGAATACAGTACTTACTGTACATACATGCAAATATATATACATTTTACTTGTATTTTTGATACTTAAGTGTGTATATCTATCTATATCTATCTATCTAGATATATCTATCTATCTATATCTATCTATCTATCTAGATATATCTATCTATCTAGATATATCTATCTATCTATCTATCTATCTATCTATCTATCTATATATATACATATATATATATACATATATATATATACATATATATATATATACATATATATATATATACATATATATATATATACATATATACATATATACATATATATATATATACATATATACATATATATATACATATATACATATATATATATATATATATACGTATATATATATATATATATATACATATATATATATATATATAAATAATGTATATATATATATATATATATATATATATATATATATATATATATATATATATATATATATATAAAAATAATGTGAGGTACTTACACTTTTACTCAAGAACTTATCTGTATGAGGGACTTTCACTTCTACCAAAGTCAGATTTTATCACGATAGCTTGACTTTTACTCCAGTATGACTTTTGGATACTTATTCCAACACTGATACTAAAAAACTAGGGCACTCTTTTAAAAAAACATCTACTGTAATGGATCACCCTGCTCTGAAGAAGTTAGGCTACAGCCTGAATCTGATCAGAAACTAGCTGCAATTCATTCAAAACAAGAACTTATAGTTGGTTTTAAGTGTCCGATAACAAAATTCACAACATGTTCATTTAAAACAGAGGTCGTAAAACATGATTTTCACTGGAACAACAAACCACTCTTTGTCAAGATTTCAAAATAAAAGAGACAGATTAAGCCATTGTAAGCCTTTTCCTGTGGAGTTGAGAGCGTCATTAGAACTGTGGGATTAAACTCACTGCCAATAAAACAGGTAAAGTAAAAAACAAATGAAAAGCCTGCCAGAAAACCTGCCGCAGCAAGAGTGCCTGTGTCCAACCCAATTAGACCCACAGTCTGTGAAACCACAAGTTTTTGAATTTTGAGTCCTGCCGTCTTCATTGTGTCTTACCTTGTCATTGAGGTCTAAGACATAGGTGCTGTGTCTCCACTTGGTGAGGACGATGGGATCCTGCTGCTTCCTCTCCAGACTGCGACTCTTGGGAACTTCTCCTGACTGAGGGGAGATATTGTACTGCAGAGACAGACAGGAGAGCTGAAGTTTAGACATCGAAGAGTTATTCTAGCACGGTGTCTCCCCTCTCTCGTCCCCTACCTCTCCTTTTACACGCCACAGCACCATTGGACAGAGGAACTTCTCCTACAGCCCAGCCATGGTCTTTAACAGTCCCCAGTTAAGTCCACTGAATACATCCATGTCCGTACGACTGTCTATTCACCCTGAGAATGGACTGCTTGTATCTGATCAGCTCTCCAGATTAAAAGGTAAAGAGCCAGTAATAGTCCGTCACCCAGAGTTCAACACAAACTTGGCTCCTGTGTGAGCTGTCACTTATCCACTTACATTGACAGGACCAGTCTTAAGTATACACACAAGGGGGAGGAGTAGTCACGCAGAAGTGTGTTACTGGGTGTTAGGTAATGTAATGTGTGAAGATTTCTATTTTCAAGAGAAGGAGATTACTTTAAATGTGGTGTGACTGATGTAACAGGGAAGACAAAAGCACATAAACAGCCAGTGTTCAGAGGATAATCTTACCTTGGGGAGCTCCCATTCTGACCTGGATCCATCAGCACTGTAGTAGTAGGGTCGGCCTTGTTCATCCACATGTTTTATCCACTGCGGACACAAAGACTAGTCAGCCTCCACGGAACGGTCAAACAACAACATTTGACAAAGGTATCAGGATAAAAGAAGATGCAGGGGTTAAACAATGAGTTTATACCATCCTCCAAACGGTCAAAGACACTTCCCTGGACAACTGTGATCAGTCTATAAGCTTCATGGTTAATCAATAGACTGCACCTTCTCCTGTGTGTATTCAGAGACGTAGAGTGTGTGTCCATGTTCATCCAGCTCCTCAGACCAGCCTCTAGGTGGCGACCCATACTGGCTGTCAGACTGACTTGAGTGGGTGCTGTGACAGTTTTCCTCTGAGGACAGCGGCTGGGGAGGACAGAAGAAGAGAAAGGGAACTTAATGACACAGGTTTTATGAGGGCAATAAAGACATTTACCTTCTACTGTGCTTGAGTATTTGCAACTTGTGCTCTTTCAGTAGCTACTAGGCAGTTCAGCAACATGAATCAGGGACTTCTTAGCTGTCCCACTTGTTTTATTAAGGTTCTATGAACTCTGTAGTCTGTAGGTACTCTGTTTTTTCCATTTTGCTGACCACTACAACTGAACAACAGCCCCACACACCACACATCAACACACTGACTGGGGAGGAGAAGGAGGAGAGACATCCCAGCGTTGTTGGCAGAATCTGATATCACATGCCGGTGTTGTCCCTGAAACATCATATTCAGTGTTGCTACAGGACCATCATTGTAAGTCATTGTCACATCATTGTTGTGACGTCATAGCTTTGCAACTCAGGGGAAAAGAAAGGGGAATATACACATATGTGAGAAGTTGTCCTTTCTAACATGTGTAACGTTGTGAAAAGGTCTATTTTAAGCCAAACCATATTTTTCATGTATTTTTGTTGCCTAAACCAAACAGTAACAAAAAAGTGAACTTGCAAAAAATAATAAGTGGCCTGTATAATAATATCTTTCAAACAGGATATGAACCCCAGTCTTCTGAGTGAGTGTCCTGTACTTGACCCATTTAGCCAGGACCGCTTCATCCTGGTGCACTTTGTCACTTGATGATGAAATGATGGTCCTGGAGCAACATTAAATATGATGTTCTAGGAACAACATCAACACTAATCTCACCAAGAGGGTAATTACACTGTCTATTTGAGTTGTCCTTCTGGACTTACTGTAGGCTACTTGTTGCATTGCACCTTGGGAGTTCTTTGCACTGCTCTGCTGAGTGAATGAACTTAGTAAAAGCATGTTGTTGACAGAATAAAAAAGCATAAAGGAAGACTTTACTATGTACTGTAATCACACTGCATTTTAGCTTAGTTTTTGCTGCCACCTGGTGGAGATCCCAATACACTACAAAGTAGTCAAACAGACCTATGATCAGGGTGATTCTGGGATCAGTCAGCTCCAACAAGTGTAAAATTCTATTGATGAAATGTTTGTTTTTCCCCTCAGCTAAACAAAGGAGGATCAACATTTGATAAAAGTGTATTAAAACACTGTAGATTTTACTGAGATTGATGTGGCTAAAAGGGTAGCTGACGAGGCATTACAACTACATAACTATATGTTCTTTACTACCTACATCTGGACAGGCACAAACTGAGATTTTGGAAACAATGACGCAAGCCCCCATGGTCGCTTCCTTACTGGGTCTGATCAGTGTTTATAACATCATTGGCAAGTGTGAACTTAGAGTATTTGAGTTTGTGTATTTAGTATATTATCCATATTTAGAGAGAAACAAGTTGCATTGGTAGTACAATGATGGAAAAGAAAGACAAAACAGCAGGTGACAATATCTTAATACAAGCAGAATTAACCAGGAGGACTTTGTGAAGAGCAGTCATGTTTCCCTCCCTCTTTAAAGTATTTTCTGTAGCTAAGCAACCAGCCACAGTGTATACAATCTGCTTCCCATTCACACCGTCACACACGTTTCCAGTGTATGTGAACGACCACGTGATATGTTTTCAAGTACGTTGGTATGGACGGAGATTATTTCTGAAACGGTGCCAAAATGCTCCTCTACACTGAGATCGTTTCTGTTTCTGCATGACCTTAGTTAAAAGGAGAAAAACTTCCTGTTGTAGCTATTAATGAAATAATACAAATGCAAGTTAATTCATTTTATTTTGATTGACTCATCAATTCAGCAAAGCAGTATATTCCAATCATACTGTATATAATTAGCCATCAATTTCAACCTGAAATAACCAAACCACCACACGGGGGCGGTGTTGGATAGTATAGGCAGGAAAGTACAACCTGACAGGAAATCTTAACATCCCCTCATCAAAGGGGCTCTTGTTTCCCTACCTTCAGTAACCACAACAGCATTTTAAAAGTCCTTTGAGGTTCACCACACCTTCACCACAGCCTGTTTGTTTAACACAGACTGCCAGAGAGTGCATCACACTGTTTATGTGGCTTTAGCTGACACTTTTCCTCACATACAAGCTAAATATCTGAGTCCTGCATTTAGGCATGTGATCACACCTACTGTAGGTTTGTGGAGTGGAAAATTTGCTTTTGTTGCAGTTGTATGTTTGTTTCACTCATGTTTCCCAATGATAAGCTTTTAAACAATCACAGTCACGTACTCTCACAACTAGATCTTCAACTGGCTTTAGCACCCCTCACCTCACTCTCCGCTGTGCCCTGGCTGTCTCCTCGGATGCTGCTTGTGCTGCCACTCGTGTCCCTGGTGCGCGGCGGCTTCCAGGTGCGCTCTCCGGTGGCACGGTTGTAGTAGAAGTGCCTGCCGCTCAGGTCTTTATGGGTCTCCCAGTCGCCCAGGATGTGTAGAGGGGAGCCGGAGGGGACGGGCGGCAGGCTGGACTGAGAGATTTTCAGCTCCTGGAGGTTGGTGTAGACTGGCGAGTCAGACCGGCCCTGACCTGTAGGTGATGTTGTCTGGAAGAAGAAAGAAGGAAAGAGGAGAGGAGGTCAGAACATGCACGATTCTGTATGACTTTTTATGATTTATCTATGATCTGAACATTCTACTTTTTCCCATTTTTAGGCTGAGATTTCCTAATGTCTTTCGAGACTCCATAACCAGAAGGAACCCTGAAATGCCTCCAGAGTCTGCAGACATCTAAGTATCTGTGAGAATGTTGGTCCTGTCCAGCACAGAAACCAGCAACTATCTCATCCTGGATTGGAATGTAAGAAGCCGAGCTGTTAAAAGTTAAACTCACAAACATTCACATTTAGCTGCAAAAAGCAGACCTTCTTTACATAAACCTGACTTCTCTTTCTCAGAGCATGAAGGTGAGGCGCTGAGTTATGAGGCTCTCTGACAGACTGCACGGCAGGATGCAGCTGCTGATCAAATCAGATGCTGCATGTGGCTCGCAGACACTTAAAAACCATATCAGTCCAATTCTAATCAGGTCCTTGAACCAGATGGACTCAGAACAGTTACATAATCATTTATCTGTCTTTTCAGAGAGCAGAGACAAATGCTATGGACATAAAGGGCTACTGGTATTAACATGCACACTTTACTTATGTAACACTTTTCAAAATAGAAGATGAAAAGAGAGAGAGGAAGACAGAAGAGACAGATAAGGCAATACATGAAAGGAAGTACAATTAAGTGTAGAACACTAAAAAGCTATAAACACAAGAGAAAGCTAAATACAACAAAAACAATTCGAGTCTCTTTGTGATTACTTTTAGATTTCAGCCTCGACCTCTGACCAGACAGAAATCTGTTTTTATGAAATTGAGCTCCCCTCAAAGGTCAGAGGCCAAAAAACAAACAACTTTTGGAGCATAGAATGGCTTGATCATGTATTTCTAGTATGTCAAGAGCAGAACTTTAAAGTAAATCCTAAAGGTGAAAGGAACCAATGGAGAGAAGCTTAATTTGGACTTCAGTGTGATCTATGCTTAGCACCTTTTTTTCAAAACTTTCTGCAGAGTTGTGGACTTGGGATGTGCACAGTGAGTCGACTAGATGAATAAACATCTCTAACCTCGCTAGTCGCCGCCAGAAATAGAAGTCAGCTAAACCTATTTGTTTATTAACGTACACGTACTAATTACAGATTGATATAATGTGCACTGAAATGTTATATCTTTCTAGTCAAACGTTGCTTTATAAAAAACAAGCAGAGGTTGTAGTGTCTGAGATGTATTTTTGTATTTGCTAGGTGATTTTTCAACCAATGAGTATGCTGCTGAAATAATCAGGCACATTTCCTTAAGATTGTTTGTTAAAAAAGAAACATTATAATGTTTGTAGGATAATGTGTAGAGAACATATCACACATAATACTAAGTGCCACATTTCAGCAGCATTTAAAATGCAATTTGGTTATTGGTGGATGTAATTAGCAATTACAAATGGGTCCTACATGCAATATTTTGAGGGACAGTGTTTAAGGTCATAGATTAAATTGCACAAAATTTGTGTTTTCTTACTTTGTGCCTAAGTTTTAAATTCTGTTTAAATGTCAGGGAAATTGATTGTTAGGAAAATCCCTATTCTGGACCAGCTTAAGCTGAGCAACAGAAAATTTACAAAGGCAGATATCAAGGTGTTAGCAGGGATTCAGACTGAAAACAAGCCGGCATTAACACAGCACAATGAACAGTGACACAATATGTGGGAAGTAAGTGCAGTAGCAGGAGGAACAGATAATGCATTCAAAGGCTTATCAAGTGCCAAAACACTGCACAGCAGTTCATAATACACACAGACAAGGCTTGACAACTCAAGTCATCACGATGGTAACCATTTTATTTTTCATCACAGCAACTATGGGGTAAACAACAACAAAAAGTGAGTTTGCATGATTTTGATTAGCCAATGCAGTAACTTACTGGATGATGTATTAAAACACAAAGTAGAGAAGACAAAGCAACAATGTTCAGCTTCTGGTTGGATGACCCTGTGTTGGGACCATCAAGGCAAATGAATGAAGCGGCGTTACTGTCGGTCTCAACGTGACCGAATAAAAGCATGCATGACTTTTTTTCAAATCCTCAGGCTGAATCTGACAATTCATTTGGAGTTCAAGTTTTATGTTGGAATCAGATTATACTGCATCCACACATTATTTATGGTAATCTCCTCTCTACACTATTGTGTGCATTTCCTTGATGTGTTGATACAGAACTGCCACAAGTGAGCAGAAAGCACATTCGTGTTGCAGGGACTGAAGCTGTCACTTTTCTCTGACAGAACATTCAATCTTTCCTATTGCATAACAAAGACTGGTTAAAATGAAGAAGAGAATAGTGTGGAAACAAGCAGAAAGGAAGAAGAAGTGGTAGGGGAGATGAGATACAGCTGGCCTTCTAAGCATAGGACTGCTGTTGATAAGGTATATAAGGAGAACTGTTTAAGTAGCATTAGAGTCCTGAAGAACTATCAGACAATAAGCTTTGTGTAGAGACTATGTATTCGAGTTACTCAACATCTGACTGACATTTTTTAAATATAGTTGAATGCAGATTTCTTTTGTAAATGACTTAAAAACTAACCACAGTCCATACACACATTAAACTTCATCACAAATTCTGCCCTGCAGGGTCAGTGCAGAAACACTTCAAAGACAGAACACAAGTTTTTAGCATCCGAAGGTCACTCCACAAAAGCCACAAAGCTATGTTTCTGTGGCTACAGCTCAGATAATTTAATGCTCTTCTCACAGCTTCTGAAAAATATTTTAGGGTTTTGGAGCAGAGCGGAGGTTCTGAGACTGATGCCAGCCTTGTGTCTCTCTGGAGGAGATCCAGCACCAGACATTCTGTAAAACACAGTAGATAAATGCCCGAGCAGAAAAGAATTTAATACCAGCGGCTGTGCCAGCACCACACCTCTCCCCCCGGTTTGTTACAGGTGAGGAATGTGCACTTCAGTCAGAGGATTTGAACTGTTTTCAGGACACAGATGGGACTTCCTGCCGGTCTTGGAATAACAGGAATATTTTTCACATAAATTATTATTTAATATCCTGAACACACGCGGCAGCAGAGGAAAGGTTTCAGCAGCGTCCTGCTGTTTTCAGTTAGATTTACCCGCTGGTTCTCAGTTTCAGTCCAACACACAGCAAGTGCTCAAGCATGGAGGCCAACCGCTGAGAGATGACGGTTTGGCTGAACTCGTCTCAGACTCATCAGTCACAACCAGAATGGAGCCAGTGTGCTGCAGCTTTAATTGGGTTTTTTAGGGAATAATGTGGTAATGATCGAGTCTAAATGCAGATGATTGAGTGTGTCCTGAGAGTGAGGCTGGGGTCAAATCTATTTAGATTCCACTCAGCCCAGACAAACCAAACTGCATATGGTAATTGGAAAGCTTTAACGTCAGTTCTGACAGAAGTTGAACCAAAACATTTTACTGCGGTCTCCACTTTCATGCAGAAAGTAATTTAACAATCATTTTAGACAGACGAGAGTGTTCACATGGGCATATTACTGCACAGAGGAACACAGGCCCACTGTTGACATTCATACTGCACATTTCACAATCGTTTAGCCCCAGTTTATTCATGCTGCCTCTACTGGCAGTGTGTCTTGAACTGGACTTGAAGAAGTAGCTAATATTTAGTACTGCACCATCATAAAGTTAACTTAAGACTGATTATTTAATACAACATTCAGTATTTTTCAGATAATTGGAATCTGTGTTGTTTTTTTGTATGACTGCCAATTAAATCAATTAATTTAACAATGCGTTACTTTGGCTCTGATGAAGCGACATCCCACAACACTATCTGACTGGATAAATGTCAAGGTGATAACCTATCAACACTAATAATCTGAATCTGCAAAGTAACTAGTAACTTAATGAAAACCCTGAAAAAAACATCATGGTTGATCCTTACTTCCCATCATGCAGCTCAGTATGGTTTCATTATGCTCACAGAAGGTATACTAGCCACAGAAGTCATTTAACAGCTGTTTCTACAGGCCAAGTTGTACTCTCTGCATCGGATAAAGGGATTTAATATGTGTAAAATTTATAGAATGCTACTTTGTTGCATGCAAACTCCCACACACTGTCTACTGTCTTCTACAGTATTACTTATAATAGATATCAGCCGTGAAAAAAACATATCAACCGACACCTAGCTACAACTAACAATAATTTTCATTACAATCTGACAATTGTTTTCACAGTTATTCAAATAATCTTTTTCAAATTACTTTGAAGACTGTTTATTTGCAATCATAGATGAAAAGAAAAGCAGCAAATCCTCACATTTAATAAGCTGGAACCATCAAATGTTTGACATTTTGCCTGAAAAACAACTGAACCCATTAATTGATAAAATAGTTGGTTTCAATTGACTAACCAATTAAATCAACCAATCATTGTTGCTCTAATACTTTGGTTTATAACTTATTCCCTGCAGAACTAATGACATTCCCCTCAGCCTCAGCTGTATTTGATGTTAAGTGTGTAATTAGCTAATGACAGCATGTCAGTGAGAAACTACAACCATGCAAAAAAACATTGACATAATCAATATATCACTCGAGCTCTTGCACTATACCTTTAAAAATCTCTTTAGAAAGAAAAACGGATGACTAACTGCTCCCTTGAAACTAAGCAACAACCTCAAAATAGCAGTGATGTCAAGAGACAATGGATGCCCTCTTTTGCAAAAATGGACTGTTCTGTATCAGACAGAAAAGCCTTATGCAATGTGCACCATATGCTGAGAGAGAAGTCCAACACATGCCTGGAATAGCAGAAGACAGCACAGGCACTTTTCTACAGTAAATGTTTCATTGAACTCAACATCAAGTGTTTTACTGGCAGACTGCAGGCAGATAGTATCTGCTAGTTTCTGACAGGCAAACTTTTGTGAGGACCTTATTACGGCTACCTGGAATTCAACTGAATAGTTTAAACAGAACAAAGCTGGCAATGGCTGCCAGCAGCTGATGGAAAATCATCCAACTAGAAATGGAGGAAAAGGACACCAGGAAATTCATTGTTACAGGACATGAAATCCATCTGCTGGCAGAGCAGACACCCCCTCTCTTCTATAATAATCTAAGAGTACAAGGATACCCCACATGCTAAAGATATCACATTTAAGACTTATTTAAGACAAACAAAGCCACATATTTTCTGTCCATTGTGTCTCATTTCAGGTCACCTTGTATCCGGAGCTGGACACAAACACCTCGTCATCATCCTCGCTGGCTCTCCTGTAACCTCTGAATACACTGAATGCACGACGCATGGTGATGTGCTGCGACCATCAACAGTGACAAGACACGCACTCACCTCCCTCCAACACACACAAACACACACAAATGCCCTCTTCTCCTTTCTGTCCTTCTGTGTAACTGTCCAGTTGAAGGTAGAGAGAGAACTTGATACTGACTGTGAAAGAGGCAAAAGGGGAACAGGATCTCTCTACCCCACAAACACCCAGCGCAACACACATCTATCACAACAGGAAATGAAACGTCGAAGCTTCCTCTATCAATGTGGTTCTGTGTGTTTGAGTCAAACTAGACACAGACAGAGGTATTGTGGACAGCAAAACCTCACCACTATGCTCCATACACCAGAGCAGAGAGTGTGTTAAAGGAAAGATAACACCACTCATCACTACTGTGCAAGCATGTCGTCCTGCTCTCATCTTTCACCTGAACAAATGAACACATGAAATGTTCGACTGAGCAACAGGGCTTTAGCAAAGTTACTGCCTTGTTGGAGGAGCAAATAAAAGGATGTAGACCGAGAAGGATGTAACAGAAAGTAAAATAATCCTGATATGCAGAGAGATGACACACCACCTGTTGAGGCTGAGATTAAGAGGTGATGAGGTACATTAGTGTAAATAATGCTATGAAAGGAGCATACTAGCGTCAGTTAAGTATCAACTACAACAATTTCCTTAATATTTTGCAATGTGTGTTGTAATGTAACCAAGATCATCAATGTTTTTTTGTCACAAACTAACATTATATCCGTTTTTTGGTTGTTAAGTTTTATCTTTTTTCTCTAAAATCCCTGGAAGCTGCTTACAGAAGTTTAAGAGGCTACACTTAAAATCCACATGGCATGGTTCATCACAGCCCAGGACAGGAAGGCTCTACACCGGGTGATTAAAACCACCCAGGACATCACTGTTACCATCTACAGAGCATCAGTGACATCAGTGAAGTGAGATGTCTGCACAGAGCCCAAAGATACTAAAAGGCAACACCCACCCAGCCACAGTCTGTTCACCCTGCTGCCATCTGACAACAGATACAGAAGTATCTGCTGCTGTACCACCAGACTACAGAGCAGCTTCACTCCCCAGACTGTGAGACTCCCTGAGACTGAACTCATCCTCAATACTCCACCATGAATACTTTATTTATTAAGTAGTCTGTGTAGTTTTTATTTTTGTGTGTATGTAATTAAGGGAATTACAAAAAATAACCATACAATCTTGTTTTGAATGATGACAATCAAATTAATCTTAAATCTTGAAACCTTAATCTTATTGTGTTCTAGTACTGTCGTGTTTCTTTATATGTGATGCACACTATAACAACAGATTGAACTCCAAATCAAAAGACGTCTACTCAAAACATAATGTTGGCTTTCTGTACTGCAATTTCTTGTATCATTGACCACTACCAGCAGATGCAGTTACATCTGTGATAAGCTAAAAAACTGAGATTCGAGATTACTTAATAACTCTGATAACAACAACCAACAATGAAAGAACTCACTCATCTATTACATATTCATATCAGAGGTCCTTCCCACAATGCACCTGCAGACCTATGGCTGTATTCTAATAAGCAGATTCCTGGCTAATCTGAATGAGACATGGCAGAGAGCTGGGAGGCATAGGATCGAGACCCGAGGTCTCTGACAGGTAATTAAAAATAGAGAGGACCTGAAGGGGCTGGACAGATTGCTGGTATAGCTCAGGGGAGAGTGGTATATATGAGGGATGGATGTAGTGAGAGATATAGGCAGGGGAGAGAGAGGTGCTGTTGAATGCAGAAGGGTCTGACTGCAGAGCCTTGATAAATGAGTTTCAGACTACAGTATAGAATCCCCACAAACTGCATTAGAATGCATTATGCAGCCTGGAAAGTGTGTAGGCACACCCAACATGGAAATGTGTGATTAATTCAGCTCAGAGGTCTAATGGAGTATGTGAAGGCAGAGGGGAACAGACCAACACAGTCTCACTGGACAGACGCACACAGCAAAAGCAAAAGAACTGATGAGAATTGGCTCACTAATGAAGCCCAATGAGATTACGCTCTGCAGCGTGAACGCAGCTCACTGCAGCCCTCGTATTTATCACCAGGTTGGGAATACTACTCGGTGTTTCCCCCCTCCTCCAGTCTATCCAGCGTCCTGTCCCACTGTGCTTGTTCAATCACTAGAAAATGCCTGCGCCTCGCACCATAAATTATTCTGCATGTAAAGAAGTGCAGGTCAGGGTGAGGGCAGCAGGGCTGTGGAGTTGTAGTTACAACCCAAATCCACTAGGTGTCTCTCTCGGGTTGGAAGGGAGGATGGGGAGCAGGGGCGCTGGTGAGTGGGTGGGAGTCTCCATCAAATGCATCTGGCCATGAGGAGAGCAGCGTGAGGGGGAGGGCTTTCTCTTGGTACACACATGGCAAGCCACTCTGCAGCATCTTCATGCTGCACTTTGAGACATTGTTAGTATCTGTGCAGCAGTTTTCCCAGAGACGCACCCCATACATCCACACAGCAGCAGCTCAGATGCTTCATCCTTTCTGTTATCTTGAACAGAGCTGTGATGTAATTCAGTCATCTTGCTGCAGCTGATTCAGAATCTGCGGCTGATTCACTATAATGCAGCTGCTGCCACCAGGATCCTGACCGACAAAGGAAGTGGAACACGTTACATCAGTTCTCCAGTTCACACTGGCCTCTGGTGTGTCACGGAACAGAAAATCTTAATGATTGGACTGTATATAAATCACTAGATGGCAAAGCCCCAACACATATCACTGATCTGCTGCCGCAGTATTAAAAGGATAAACCTCTCAAGGGTTCCGTATGCCCCAAGTTAATCAACGGGTGCAAGGTGTCATGACAACATCTATAGTGGGCACTAAATGGGCACAAATAAAGGTTAAAAAGCCTGCCATCATAGCCTCCTCCAGGCTACATCCCAGAATTTATTCTAAGAACTCCATGTCTTGGCATGTCTTCTATGTGATGAACTGTACAAACTCTCGGATTGGAATGACAAAATAACAGTGCACGCTTGGACATCTCCCCTAAATGCGTTCAAGGTGTTTCAGTTGATTGCGCACATAAAAACAAAAGTGGCTGTGTGAAGCCTGAAAAAAGAGGTTGAGAGAGAAGCCCTGCCTACTTTAATGACCCTGCTATAAGTGGGCACACTTGGAGGATTTTCTTTTCCAAAAAGTTTACAAATGGTGCAAAACCAAGAACATTAAACACTATAAACTGACCAGAAGCACAAGTGAAAAATACAAAAATAGAGTCGGCACACTAGATAATGCTCCATGATGTCCTTTTCTGGAAAGTTAAAACTGATAAAAAAGAAAAAGAAAAAAGGAAAACATTTTTGAGTTTCCCTTTAAAAACAATGTACGATATTCTGTTATCACATTTTATATACCAGCTTATTAGCTGCATCTAGCTTAAACAAATAGGCTAAAACAATCCCTCATCAGTATTATGTTCACCTTCGCCTTTTAGATTATCCAGGTGCCTAATAGACTTGGAACTACAATGTATGTTTATATTAGGGTGTCACAATTCTCGAAATCCATCATTTGATTTGACCTGCAGTTTTATGGTCACAATTCGTTTTGATTGTTTATTTTTTTCTCAGCACTAATGGCTATGCATTGTTAGATTTACATCTGAATTTGTGAAGATCAACAGATGATTGGTTTCACGAGAGTAAACAAGTTTCTCAAACTAATCAATAAGGGGTCTCTGACAATATTATCAGTCCTGTTCAGTACAGTTTTGAATGGAATTATTGACATTCCTAGTCCATATGTCAACATATATCTTCTGTTTCTTTCCTTATAATTTGTCTTACATGATTTGAACATTTAATTTTGTTTACTGTCCTCTCCAATGGTTGTTTGTACTTCCTCTTTAAGGCTAAAATGTTTGTACAGCACTTTGAGTTGTGCTTAATAAACAACTTGCAAAATACAAGTGGAAGCATTAGTCAGACCTGAACAGATCTAGATGTATAACACCCGTGGTAACATAATCACATCAGTAAAGCTAAAATAATTATTCTGTGTTTCGTTTAAAAGGTCTTTCCATCTTCCATCACAGATGGCATCAATGTTACACCTCAGCGCGTGTTTGCCCTAACTACGTTACATAATGTGATTGTGTAATTGAATTAGATGGAAGCAGGTTAAAGGAAGTGTGGTGGGGTGGCGGGGAGCGGTGGCATGGTGACTGACTGAGCTGCATCTGTGACCATGGCGACACCTAACCAATCAGGCGGTCGTGCAGAGGAGTGTTTGAAGATGGACCGCGGGGTTAGAGGGGAGGAGGGGGAGCACAGCACCTCTGAGCCAATGCATCAATCCACTCTGCTCCCTCTGTTCTTTTGTCCTCAGTCCTCTCATCTCTGTCCACTGACCTCCTCCCACCTCCTCCATTTCTCTCTTCTGTTTCCCCTCTCAGCGAACACTCCCTGCCCTTTTCCTCCGCTGCATCCTCTGATAATCATGCACCAAACCTCTTTGGCCATTCTCTCCCTCTCTCTCTGCCAACGCCCCTCGCCCCCCCCCTCCCTCTGCTCCAGGAGGTATGATGCTGATCATGATGGTTGTGTCCATATGACCAGATTAACCTACATTTCCACCTCACTGGGTGTCAGACCACATTCGCCCACTCCCCCATCATCACATTTGTGGCAATTCACAAGCCAAACCCCCCCCCCAATCCTCTTTCTCTTCTCGAGCAGAGACTGACACAGAAATGTTTCAATATGAACACAAGAGCAGATGCTTACAATCACACACTTTCCTTAGCAACCAGCTCCAGCTCTGTACTGTAGTTCAGCGAGGCATGGTGAACGAGGATTGAATAGTGAGTGTGGGTTGAAGAAAATGTTAATGGAATGCGAATATTGACTTTATTCACACATACACCGGTCAGCAAAACATGACCAGGGTTTGTGAGTGGAAGCACAAGCAAATCAAGAGAAACCCAAAGATGAAAGTGAGTCAGCATCTTTTCACTCGTCAGGATGACGACAGCTACTTTCATTTCACGGATCAGAAGACTCGGCGAGGCTCACAACCTGACAGAGACGAGAGCAATTAACCTTTTGGTCCCAAGCTGATAGC
The DNA here is from genome assembly GCF_040436345.1 of Pagrus major. Classification (NCBI taxonomy): domain Eukaryota; kingdom Metazoa; phylum Chordata; class Actinopteri; order Spariformes; family Sparidae; genus Pagrus; species Pagrus major. The sequence goes on from NC_133233.1 coordinate 5,861,991, forward strand.
GCACGGCTAAAATGTCAGTTTGTGTCTGTGGAAATACACCCCGCTTCTGATAAAACTCTAGTAGCTCGACAGACGCAATGTCTATAACTGGTCTGATATACAGTGCTGCTGCTTGGATACTGCAGGCAAAGAAGCTTCGGGGCTGCAGAAAAGGGCACTCACACCAGATTAGAGCACAAAATGGTACAATCGTGCAGAAAACAAGCTGTAATTGACAGCTCATCTACAGTTTTTGTGTCAAAATGATCTGATTTACATACTTTCACACTTTACAAACTCAGAAGATGGTTCAAGCAGCATCTCTGTTGTTTTCATGTCTTCTGTGTGAGTAGCAGAACTGTGCCACACACTGCCTCTCCAATCACATTCTCCTCATGAAATGTTAATCAGCATGGGAGGGCGGATTTTGAGGACGGGGGAAGCCTCCAGCTCCCCTCCCTCATGTGCAGTCTCATGACGCTGTCATTGGCCAAGAACCAGTCTGCAGTACTGGGCCACAGATTTTGCAATATGAGTGTGCCAGTAAATGAGCTTAACTAGAGCGAGGGAATCAAACAATTCATATCTGGGACAACACGTCCATGGTTATTTTATAGGCACCCAATGGATCACAGGGTTTGGCTTCTATTGGGGACTAAGGCTCGAGTCAGAGCGTGAAAGCAAACACAGATGAGCCAGAATCAGCCAGACATCTCCTTTTTAGTCCAGTTCCCCTCTTTCAAGCATATGGACACATTCCTCGAGTGTTGAAGAATGTGTGTGTGTGTCTGGGTGTGTAGCTCAAATATCACCAGGTCTGTGCAGCACAAGAGCATACAGCTGCTAGAGTGTGTGTGTGTGTGTGTGTGTGTGTGTGTGTGTGTGGTAGGATGCACAGTTGCAAGACACACAATTGGAGACCATGTTTTTGCATATGCTGCTTACTGTCAGTGTGCATGATATGATTTGTGTAACAAGCTGCTTTGGGCCGTGTCCCTGCGGCACCTGGACATGTTTTGTCTCAGTGTCCCCTGGCGTGTGTTTTCCTCCTCTCTCTGTATAGTCATCAGATCTGTTCAGCTGGGCGCAAACAGCTTCTTTTGCCTAGTCACAGTCCAAAGTCTGCGTGTCTGAACGCAAGCTGTCCTAAAAAGTGAACCATTTTCTACTTTTACCTTTATTTTCTATGTCAAGTTACTTTTGACAATGATGTCAAAGACATTGTTAAGAACCTGTGAGTTTCTCAGTTGCTCCTACAGTCATGGCAAACTCCATCTGTGGAAAAGAACTGAATGCAGAATGCGCAAGACTTCATGACGAGTGCCGCTGTCTGAGACCGCAACATTACACTTTACATACAGTTTATCCCTAGGGCGCGAGGACCAAGGCGTTTGCCAGACAGGGGTCAAGAATATTAAATCAATATTATTATGCTTATTATAGTACTTTTAACTCTCTACCAGTGACAAGTAGTTGGCCTTTTGTTGCCAACATTTACTAATGTAACTCATCTGTAATGATGAAATGCTCCTGATTGATGATGCTCGCTATTAGAGTAACTTTAGAACATCACACAGTACGTCATCACTTGAAATGTGGCAGTCAAATTTTTTTCCTCTATTTTCCCATTATGTATTCTGAATACCGTCTCAAATGTCTAATATGACAAATCTGAATAATGTTAAAATCACCATATGAGGGACCTTCATCAGTAACTAATGATGAAGGCACCCACAGCAATGGCGGTGCCTCTAGATGGTAAAACACACAAATCGGTTGCCAAATATTCATCAAGGGGTGGACTCACAGGGCTAGTTGCGAGCTAAGCACTTATATGCTAGCTGGCTGGGCTAACACTACTCCATCACAAAAGCTCTTGGGGCTTCTCTCTATTTTCTCTACTGATCTGTTTACTTCCCCCTGACAGTTTGTTCACCATTGTACACCACTTTGTTAAATAAAAAGTTACTGAGCTGAGAAAATAAAGCCCTCAAAGCTAACAAGATTGCTAATGGTCAATTTGCAAACTCGCTTAGCTCGTTCACATCATTTATTCAAAAGATGTATTGGTACCATCTGATTTGTCACTGCTCATTTGTGGAGCAGTTTTACTCCATCAGAGGGAGGTTAATGGAAAGTAGATGGTGAAGACAGCAATCTGGACTCTGCAGCTCTTCATCCCTTCAAAATGTCTTGCAATTGGTCAACAAAGAAAATGTGTGGGTCAAACTTTACTAAAGTTGACTTGATGCCAAAGATTTGCCTAGATTTACTTCAAACATGTGTGACCTCACTTATGTCAGCAATTCTATTGGAATTAACTGAATTTGCCAAAAAACATATCACCATTTTAAATGGCTTTTTTCCTGAGAAACGTCGAGAGGAAGGAGTGTGAGTGAGAGGGTGCAACAGAAACAAAGGCTGCATGTGCACATAATGCAGAGACTCCTGCATTTCTCTCTTCTAGGGGGGTCAGAGGCCACAGATCCACACAGCAGGCGTGACATCTAAACCCCCAGCAGTCTGTCCAGTCAGGGTGCTGCGCTCCCGCCCTTCCTCCTCTTGACCGCCACTTTCTTCACTCTGCCAAAACCTGGACTCAGATGCACCACTTCTCTAAAAGCTGCACAACAGTCGCGAGCCAGCGTCTGTGCTCAGCGATCAAAGCGTGAGACAGACGGCCAGACTTGTGGGACGGGATGACAGAGCAGCACTGCAATCTGTTACCCACACAACCATCCAATAAAAAAAGGAAGAACAGGATGTGATGGATTCTGCGTATACTCCTGAGAGAGAAGACTGAACGGGAAGGGGCCCGGTAAATGAATTCTGGCTGCAGAAGTCAAACGACCTGCCAGTGCCTTGACAGCCTCAATTTGTTCTGTTTAGTCGCAGACAGGTTTGGGGGGAAAACATATCGACAACGCGCCGAAGGAAAATTCAATTTCTTTAATGGAACCGGCGTTGCCAAATCTCTCTCTTATTACTCATTTCAAGTGGTCTTCACCGTACAAAGACTGTGTGTGTTCAAAGTCGCTGCCATCGGGTTTTCTCCCACTGCAGGGCCAAAACAAACAGGGGCTCTGTTCTGTGCTGACACCTCTAAACATTACACATTACATTCTCACACTAAGGACAATGTAAACTTGGTTAATGAGTGCCAATGCAGACCGTTTTCAAGTCAGTTTTTGACAAAACTACAGCAAAGTAATCTTCAGGATGTGAAAAAAGCAACACCCAGGCTACATGTGCGACTGAGACATTTATGGCTGGTACCTGATCCATCCACAAGTCGCTCTGGATATTAACAGAACAGCAGACAGCGCCGCTGTAATTTTAAGAACCATTTTGCTTCTACAACTATTATTTCTCTATATGTCTCTCCTGGTTGCAGGGAGCACAGAGCTGAAGCAGAGACTTAGTAGCGTTCCTCTGTAGCTGATAGCTAAGCCCCCAGTTAATGACTAATCCTGCCCTCATGCATTCAGCGTGATTGGTTCAAGCTAATTACACTAGCTCCCTTCCCTGGGCGCTGAATGGTTGGTTAGATGGGCTGGGGCAGGGGTAAAAGCAGTGTGGGCCTGTAGAGTGGAGGCCATCAAGGTGCAGCTCAAATGATGAAAACGGATTTGCAACTATTCAATTATCAATTAAATTGAAGCAGAAAGCCCAAATATTTGATGGTTTCAATGTGAGAATTTGCTGTTATTCTCTTTTACATAGTTAAGTGAACATTTCAATTTATAATGGTCGGATAGCAATCTGAAGATATTAAAATGGACTGTAGTGAACTGCGATAGGTATTTTAACCATTTTCGGACTAAATGATTAATAATTAATCAAATAAAATAATCTGAAGATTAATAGATCAACTGATCTTGTGGCTGTGCGATATGATGAAATCCTAAATAAATGTATGTTGTGTTCCCTCTGTAGTATTTATCCATGCTAAATAACACACTCTCCTGATCTCCAGCTTATGTGATTGGCCACCGCAACATGACATCGGGATGCGTTTCTCCAAAAGTTGAGTCAGCTTCAACTTTTCTCCAGTAGCAGGCTGCGTTTTTTTGTGGAACCCCCTGCAGCCAGCACCACCACAGCCAAAAAGGACTGGCCTCATTAAAATGAATGGGAAAAAACTAAGTATAAGTCCTGTTTACTTTTTGTCCCCACCCAAACGTGATATATATTAGTATTACACAGATTACCATTTAAGACTGGGCTACTTCTTTCTGGGGAATAATGACCTACAGTATATACCTTTCATATTTGTTTGTTGAAGGCTGAGTTTATAAATTGGTTGTTATATTAACTGAGTAATAAAAAAATACATAATAATAATTAGGCCTGCACGATATGAGGAAAATCTGCGATGTGCGATAACACTGTTCAATATTGCGATGACGATATAACTTGCGATAAATAAACAAATATTGAAGTTTGCATATTATTAACTATACAGTTAATGATAGTGTTTCCGCATTAATAGGTACACTGCTAACATAGACCCCAAACATTGAATAGCCAATGTCCACTGAATAAAGAATGAAATAAATTATTTCGAACATGCTTTTATTGAACAAACTGCACATGAATACCCAACCAATTAAGCAGAACATTAATTTAAATAAGACATTATAACTATATGAAATTAAAGTTTAATTTCCCCTGCTCCCTTTAAACTATTTTCTTGTAAACTCAACCAAAACATCTCTTACCATGCAGAGTTGAAATAAATAAAACATCCAGGGGGAAACAACTTAATAATTAAATAAATATAAATTAAACATGGCACTTTAAATTAACTGTAATGTCTCTCATCACAATCGTCAAGGCCCTTGACTCTGCCTAACAAGGTGCAGAGATCTGTAGTATGAGGGACAAAACTGAAATAGAGTAGGGCCAGCCCACTAAATCAAGAGAAAATAAAATCAGGAAAAAATATCTACCCGTTAGGGCAAGTTACAACCTTAGTTATTCCCTTAACACAAGTTCTTGGTCAAGAAAACCAGCATGTTAACTTTGTTAGGTTGTTACCACATTCCCAGATGTGCTGATGTGCTCACACAGTACCTGTCATTGTAACACGTTGTAACAGTCAGTTATTTAATGTAGCGGCACTAGGTGGCGCCTCCTTTTGTTTAGTGGGTAATGTAACCTGTACGATGAAGAAGAGCAGGTGTACTTCCGCTCCTCATGAGAAAGGATACCGCTAACAGAGCGAAGACTTCCCTTTTTATTTTGTGAAGTGTTGGTAGAAGGACCTCTGCCTGTGTTCATTTGCATGTATGCCTGTAACATTAGTGCCGTAGAGACCTGGCATGGTGCGGTCAGTGTTATGAATAAAAACCCCCACATGTTGCCTGCCGTCTCTTGAGTAACCGGAGCAACCGCACTAAAGTGGACCATCACCTTCCCCTTCACCAGCCCACGTTACAACGTCGTCTCTCCTGAATCCAAAATAAGTTCATATAGCAGAAGTGCTGTTTCTTTTCACCACAAGGCCTTCGTCGACCATTTTCATCGCTTTTTTCTCCTCCCTCAGCCATCATAACCTGGCAATCACCACCAAACTGATGCCGATTAAGTTTGTCAGGGTAGCTAACGGCTAGCTGGGGCTTCATCTGATTGGCCTTTGTAAACAGGGCTCCGTCTGATAGGCTAAATGTTAGCATGCTCATGGCGCATGTAAACAAAATGATTTTTCTTATTCATCGCGTGTCAGACAGTCTTTTGCGATGTGTTTATCGCACATGTTCATATCGCGATGACGATGAAAATTCGATTTATCGTGCAGCCCTAATAATAATAATAATAATAATAATAATAATAATAATAAATTAATCAGAAAAAATAATGGATACATTAATTGATTAATAAAAAAAATAATCAATAGATTAATCGATAAAAAAATATTTTTCAGGTGCAGCCCTAATACTGTGTGATTACAGAAAAACATCTATCATTTCTTCTTGTTGTTTAGAGTGGTGAAAGACATCATGGTTTAATATGGAGTGATACAAGCAGAAAAATTCAGCTTTCACACCATGCATAGCAGAGTGTCATAGGATCTCTCAGAAGTATACATGGGTCAACACACATGCAGCATTTTCCTGGTTGCTAATTCAGTTTGAAAGGCCTGTTAGTTCCCCATATCAGTTCTCAAAAGCAACACGGGAATAGCAACACTGGAGACAGGTCTCCATACACACGAAAAAAATAGTCTCAGACATGCCAACTGACACTTCAAACTAATTTCTGTTTTTCGCTCAAGACCTTTTTTGGTAGAACTTTACTTCACACCAGATACAATGCATCTTTTTGTACCTTACTGAATACATAAGCAGGCATCATTACAGCACATAATCACTTTGTGACAGCTCATTATACTGGAGCACCAGCTCATATTAGACACACCTACAGTACCTCTCCCACTCCGTCTTTAGCAGTGGTCTGGAAGGCAGCTGGCTGTGGTTTATAGTCGGTTATTAATATTCCCTCAAATCTTCCCGCTAATCTGCTCTGTTTATGGGGAAACAGATAGAGATCTACAGAGGATTTCTGAGAGCTGGAGGAGGCCAGAAGAGAAAAGGGGGGTTATACCACAGACACTATCAATCTCCTTTGAAATGGGATGATAACAGCTGGAAAAATCATAAAAGCAAAACCTTCAAAATAAGGGAGTTTACAGAACACGAAAAACTTGTTGGAATACAGCAAAGATTGTTCAGTCTTTGAAGAGAAATTGGACATGAAAAATAAAGGAAGGATCAGTGTAAGACACTACATGGCCAACATTAAATGGACACCCAAACATTACATGCGTGGTGGTGCTCACTGTTGCAGTAATCTGCTGCTGCAACAGTGCAATCTAGCCTCTGATCGTCAGATTTTCTGAATTACCAGCCGATTTTTTAACCTTGCTGTAGGGATTTGCTTCAGCTGAGGCACAAGAGCATTAGTGAGGTCCAACACTGATGTTGAGCAACAAGGCCTGGCTCACAGACAGCTGTTCCAGTTCATGCCAAAGTTCTTGGATAAGGTGCACACCGGTTCTTCCACAGCAAACTGGGGATACTACTTCTTCCTGGATCTGACTTTGTACACCAGGTCATTGTCATGCTTAGAGCTCTAACCATTAAGTGATTAACTGATTAATCAGTTGACTTACTGATTATTTTGAGGATTTTCTTAAGAAGAAATACCTAAATTCTTTTGGTTCAAACTATTTTGTTTTGATTATTTGCCAGTTTTCTTGGACTTCGATGACTGAAAATCTTTGGACTATTGGTGGGACAAAACATGACAATTAAAGACATCACTTTGGACTCTGGGAAACTGTAATGGACACTTATTTCTTATAGACAAGATAATTTGGCAGACACAATGATAATGAAAAGAATAGTTGCAGCCCTAGTCATGGTGAAAGAGGAAAGGGTCAACACCAAACTGTGGCCAAAAAGAAGACTATTCTAGAAGTCATTGAATAGTGGTATTATACTACTATTATTTAATAATAATAATAATAATAATAATAATAATAATAATAATAATAATAATAATAATAATACTATATAACTGTAGTATTAAGATTCCCCTTCATGGTGGCCAAATACTTTTGGCCACACAGTGTATATTTGCCAGTGCACTGGACAATGACTGCCAGTCAATTGGTGAATCATATTCCACATATCAGACTTCCAAAGTCTTTCCTTGCTAAATAGTACAAGATTTCAATTATTCTAACTGACTTTTATTTCTGGCAAACCTGACCAGCACATGAATGAGAAGTCATTTCTGCGGCACATCAAAGCTAGAACATTCACATTCTTGTACAAACTCTTCTCAAGCTGCATAGTCAAGTCTCTGTTGTTCAGAAACATCAATGAAACTTCCATGAGCCTTTGTGGCTTTGAGACAACAGAATTTATGCACGTCAACACATCCCATTTTACACATGTGCTACATACACAAACACACATTCTCCACGTGCCTAATAAAACCATGAAAAGCACATCAGTCTCATTATGTAAAGGAACAAAGAGCCCTCAGAACGTCCTGTTTCAGTGGATTAGGTTTCAAGAGAAGCAGATTACATGCAGTAGTGAAGTTTCTGTGTTGGACTGATTAATTAATGACTGATGTAAACATGTTGCTAATTTTATTACATGTCTTGTAGGCTGCCAGCACGTGTGTGTGTGCGCCTTTATCATCTGCAGCAACTTGAGATCAAATTTGTCACGTTTCTATGAACCCTGAGCAGCAGAGAAGAAAATAACATATGTCATGCAATTCCACTGCCAGTATGATTACATGGCATGTTGAACTAATAAGCTGGTATCAGTTTGAAAACTTGAGTGCATTTAAGTTTAAAAATGCAAATAAATCAATGATCAAAATGAGCATCAGTTGATGCCAAGTACACTTCCTTCCTCCAACCTCATCTCAGGATTCAGAAATGTTCCCACTGCAGACACGTCAACACATCAAGCTGGGATTGTGACAAACGCAGATCAAGTTACAGTCGTCACGGTACAAATACCAAATATATCAAAGAGTCATCTGCAGCAGAGCTGAGATATCAACATTGTAGATAACAGGGACGCTACAGTAACATTTATTCAACGCTCCTCACAGATTACTAAAGCCTACATCACTGCTGATAGCAGACTGATTACATGTGTGCCTTCTAAAGAACAATACAGACAACAGACTATCAGTTGGGAGACAAAGAAGAAATGCTACGAAGGATGGGACAATAAAAGATTTTATCACAGATCCCAATAAAAAAAATCATAATAAACTGATGTGGATAATGGTGAATCCAGAAAATTGTGAGCATCCACACATGAATGATTTGAAAAAGCTGACTCGCTCGCAGCTGCACAGTGCTATGTTGGATTCCTGATTTATTTTGTAATTTGTATTCTGTGATGGAATATAAATAATTATTTCCCAACAAAATGTAAGGTTAAAGTGATTCCAGGATGTTCAAGGGCAATTTTAAGAGTTAGAGAATATTTTGATGATCAGGATTATATTGTGAGTCGTGTTTTATGTTAGACAGGGTAATCGTGACATGATATTTTCATATCATTCCATGCGTACTTGCTGCCGTCTGAGAGGTCAGAGTCAGCTGGTGGAGACTGTGTCTTGCTCAAGGACACTTTGGCAGAGTGTGTTATTGTTAGCATGAAGGTATCAATTTCAACCTTAAAGCACTAAAGAACTAAAGTAAGGTCTCATGCACGTGCCTCATGTATCTCATGATGATACTGTGCCCTATATTTGAGAAGTGTAATATTTACCTACTTGTTCAAAAGCTGTCTGTATACCTAGTTGGTGTTTGTTAAAAAAAATGTATACAGTTTTTAATCTGCACTGCTGAATATGAGGCCTGAAGAGTATATCTCTAATAGACAGCCTACAGTAGCCTAGGTTAGCATATAGATGTCTAAACAAAAGTAAGGTAAACAAAAAAAGACCAGCTTCAATTTGAGGCATCAGATAGTGAAGTCTATATATTGTGTGGCTGCTAGGAATGGATACACTGTTCTGGGAAAGTCTTAAGCACCTGTTATGAACAAGGATTTGCTACAGTAGCACCCTATAGATAATCATGCCTGGGTCTTAAAGCGTATGACAGACACCATGGTGAAAGGCATCACAAACACAACTAAATCAGAGCTGTTAAATCTAAGGAAAAAAATGCAATGACAAGTTTCATCTTCCACTGTTTGACAATTTGATGGCACAATCTTTTCTCTCAGCCAAGACTTCTACTGAAACCTTTATGGCGAAGTGGAAAAAAGGGCACACAAAATCTAATCAACGATCCAGTCACTGGAGGCAATACATGCAAGTCACTCATTATTTTACTCATTGCAGTTTTGAGGTTGCCTACCCAATTTTCACAGCATCCAGTCAAACCCAATCAGTCAAAAAAAGTCCACGGTTTTCGGCACATATACATATTGCCTGACATTAGACATGAGATAAAAAAAAAAAAAGAATTCTACAAAAACCCAGCAGTCTTATCGGTGTCATCAGTATCTAGGGCTGCACCCTACTGAGGTTTGACTGATTCACTTTAATTATCTTAATTAATTTCAGGTGTTGACGATGGGCTCTGGTGGTCGATATTCACAGGACATAAGAAACAAATTAAAACGAACAGAATGGGAATGGGTGACTGCAATCTATCCATGCTGGTGGCAGGGATTTGTGTGTCATCGACCCATAGTGCACAGTTCTGTACTGAACAATACAGTTGTTGTCGGGGTGGGATATCACAGGGAACCTCACACTACACAACTATCACAGTAACAGTGTAACCCATTTCATTAGGTTGCATTACACTTGTATAGGCCTTTTCAAAGCAGACATTTTGACTTGTCATGGTAAGAAAAACACAGGTGTTCTCTATTGTTATTAGTTTCATCTGTGCTTTTCCTGCTATGACATGTCCTAATGTCTGCTGTGAAAAACGCCTGAAACTGAAGCAGCTGAATAAAATCAATCATCTACACCTGTGCTTTTCCTGCTGTGACATGTGAAAATGTCTTTCATGAAAAAGTCCTAGACTGTGCCTAAAATCACTCCCTATGTGCTACATGATGCAATACCCTGTGAAATGCCCTCAAAATGGTCCAGAATGAAACGAAAGTAGTGTTTCTGTATTTTACACGACTTTCTGTGAACAATCACACAATGCAACATTTTAAACTTTGCTAAAATGACCATTTTTCCTTTTCAATTAACTAAATGGAATAGAGTCATCATTAATGTTATTACTTAGACCTTTGCTTTCCCTCATGTGGAGTGGTCTAATGTGAAATAGGTCACCTGCAAGATAGTCATCAACTATATGATGTATAGTAACATTGTATCTGAAACATACTTGTAGGAATTATTATCTGCACTGATGTTGAATTTTTGCATAATTTCTGGACAATACTATCATGATAAATTATCAAGTTCAGTAAAACAAGGATGTCTTTCTGCACCAGTATCACAAGACAACATACTAAAGACCACGGTGCTGAAAAAATCAGTCTATCAATCTATGAGTGACAGAAAAAATAATTGGCAAGTATTCTGATTAACAATAAAATGATCAATCTTTTTTCTACTGAATTCGCAAACATGCTCCGATTCTAACTTCTTTAGTGTGAGGAGTTGACTCTATTCTTTGTCATGTGTGGGTTAGGGTTACTTCAGATCAAACAAGGGAAGAAGATGATACTTTGTGATTTTATGACATTTTCTAGTCAAAAGAATTAACTAATAGAAGAAGTAATTGGCAGATTAATGAGGGATAAAAATAACTGTTAGCTGCAGCCCTAGTAATAAATGTTTATGTATTATCCCATATTGATCACAACAAGTTGGCAAGCACATGAAATTAAATTAAATATTAATTACAAAGCAGTCCAATTAAGGACATGCTTAATTGTTTTTCGGGTGAAATGACCCTTTAAACTAGGCCCTGATTTATTTGAATTCTAACTGCCCCACAGATTGGGGGGTTGATAGGCATGACGGAGCAGACCCAGGGGGCCTGGTGGCAGTCGGCCTGAGGTCTATTGATGCTGTGCCACATGAAGTGCAGAGACAGCGTGGGACACAAGGGCTCTTGGTACAGAGGAAAACAATGGCCAGTCAGCCTTCAGTCACTACAGCTGAGCAGCTGACAATGACAGGACGAGAGAGAAACAAATGAAAGAGGGGGGTTAAAGGGAGGTGTGAGGAGTCACACAGATTATTTGGCTCCTGCAGGAGGGAAGGAGTGGGCCAAAATGCTGTGACACAGAGTTCCAGACAGAACCGGACCGGAGCAACAGAGAATAATAAACCACAGTAGGGAGATTAGACAGCTGTGGTTACTGTGGAGAATGGGGGTTGGAGGGGGTAAAGCCAACATGGTTTAACAATCTCTGTCTTTTCTCAGTCTTTACTGTCCTGTGAGGAGGGCAGGTGTGTCAGAGCTGAGCAGAACAGGGCCTTTAACCTGTTAAATGCTGAAGAAAAGCTTTAATCATGAATACAGTTACCTTTGTGCACGGACATGAGCGCACACATGCAACCTCAAGGCACTGTCACATCTCACAATATCAGCTCTGTTCACTGACAGACTCTATTCTCATCAGCAGGCCATTCGAGTTGAACTGCATTTGCCCTGCAGTTACGTGAAGGTCAGTTCCACTTTATATTCTCTCTCTGGATCAGTTATGGACTCCTTTTGATGCTGAAAGTGGACACTGAAAACAGCCACTAACCTCTTCTCAGTTATGTAACACAAAACCTTTACAATAGACAGCCAAGTGCCTCTAGAAGGAACTGAAACAGCAAGCATGTGGCTAGAAAGAATAACTGTTAAATCAATGTAGCAGGGAAATAAGTACCATATTTATAGTACAAGAATCTTAACTCAGTGCTCAGAATTCATACGGCTTTATATATATATATACATATATATACACATATATATACATATATATACATATATATACACATATATACACACATATATACACACATATATACACGCATATATATACACATATATACACATATATATACACATATATACACATATATATACACATATATACACATATATACATATTTTAGTGAACTGATGCCATTTTTGACATAGTTTATTTTTAAACAATAAAATAACCTCCCTTCGTTTCATATCTTTGTCCCCAGTTTTTGATAACAACATTCACTAATACAATCTATACAATACATCTATATCATAGTAAGTTTGATTGTATGTTCTGATCATGATTATTATTACAACAAACACATTTGACAAAAGGATACATTTCAAATATTAAAAGATTTTTGGTTTACATGAGTGATGGTTGAGAGGATTTTGTTAAAAAAATCACGCATTCAAGCAAATAAAAAGAAAAGTTAAACCAAAAACAAAAATTCAGTCAAATGTTTAGTGGACTACGAAACTTTACGTAACTTTCCATCAGCAGGAGGAGATAATGACTGAATTTCAGTTTTGGGTGTTGTTCCTCTAAGCATTTTTCAAACTTGTAAGACTTTGTACGAACCCTTAACAGTACAGAATAAATGTACTTTGCTCATTTTCACCCGCTAATAATCAAATACTAATCTGACAGAATACACAGTTAGATCAGAAACTCAGTGGGTCTTGGTTCTGGTAATGGTTTGACAGCAGAGCTGCACTGACAGACTAACGCCTGCTCTACTTTCCTCTCAGCCAAGTAGTCTAAGCCTTAACGCCGCCCGTCACATTCACTCATCCTGCTCTAAGTGCAGAACAAAAGCTACTCACAATGTAGTGTGGGCTCCTCAGGTATGAAAACATGGTCCAAAAGAGAGAGACGGGTCCAGTCGGGGCTGCAGGGTCCCGAGCAGGTATGTGAATGTGGCAGGTGGTGGCTAGCTACTGTAAACAACCTCGCTGCATCCAGACTGTCGTCACACAGAACAGAGGAGGCCTCAGCGGCCGATTAAAGGATCTTAAGAGATCTATTTAGGGCCGTGGTGCTCGTCTTAAATAGGAGTGCTCATTAGCTGAATGACCTGAGCCTCTCAGAGACACAGGCAGAGGGAGAGGGACGGAGCGAGGAGGAGTGACAGAAAACACAGAGCAGATGAAGGAAAAGAAAGAGAAAGAGACAGAGTAGATTGCTTGACGGGTGGCCATGCTCAAAGTTCAGCCAACATGCCATTAAAGGTCAGAGGTTGTGAACCCAGGGTCATTAAGTCTGTGGTTCACACGATCCAGTTACACAGGCAGATCTGCTCTTTAAACTGGTCTGCCTGATACATCAATATTATATCATTATCCTGATATGAGAGTAGATATTGTCTTAAAGAGGTCATATTACGCTTTTTGCCTTTCCTTTATTGTGTTATGTAGCATTTTTGTGCATGTAAAAGGTCTGCAGGGTGTAACAGCCCAAAGTCCACACCGAAGAGAGTTACTCTCTCCCACAGAAAACACTGCTCCTGCACTGCCTGAAACGCCTGGTTTGGAGTCGAGCCTTTACTTCTGTAACTTATGTGCATCACTATGTAACAGTAATTTTGAAAATTGTATGTAAACCTATTCTACTAGGACCCCCAAATAAAAGTATGAACCTGAAAATTAGCATACTATGACCTCTTTAATATGTTGGACCCTGCCACCTTTCTATGTAATTTGTCATACGTGTTTCCCTGTTTAAAGGCTGCATTATAGTAAAGTGATGTCATTTTTTTAACTTACCAGACTGTTCTACCTGTTCTACTTGTTCTAATACTTGTTTTTACCCACATCATTATATCCACATCACTGATGATTATCAAAAATCTCATTGTGTTATTATTTAGTGAAAGTATCAATTGTCATCCCTACAGTATTGTCTCAACATCTCCATAGATTTATCTCTGCTTCTTTGTCTGTCTGTGCTGGAGTTTGACACACTCAGAGGGACTTCATGGTGCATTCAGGTGTATGTCTTAAGCTCTGAAGTCTAAGTTGCTTGGTACGGCAAAGGATGTGTGGGCCGACAGGGACGTCATGGTGTGTTCAAGTGCACCTTCTAAAAAATGTAAATGATAGTTGTCTGGGCAGAAAAATCTACATCTGACATTAGCATAGCTGTCAGTGCTGACAGCATGTTTTAATGTCATGAATCGTGACCTTAAAATCGAAAGTCAAATTGAATCGTGGATTTGAAGAATAATGACACCTCTACTAAAAATATTGAAGATATATCACCCAGTCCTACCTGCATGAAACAGAGAAATAAGCCAAAACAACTTAGAGGTCTAATCTCAACAGTGTCTGAGCAACACAAAAACAGCTCAACAAAGAGCCATTTGAGGCTCAATTCTACACAGCAAATAACATCCAGAACAGGCTGCACTCATCAAACTGCCAAAATCTGCTGTGTTTCATCCCCTTTGTTGGGTGTTGGAAGAAGATTATGGAGATTAGAATTTGGAGTTGTGGTAAGTCTGCCACCAGCTGTGTGTGAAAACAAAGTGATCACAGCTGATCCTGATGCCCGTCAATGCTTCCTCCCTGCCTGTCAATGGAAAGGTCAGCCAAAATAGATGAGAATGATGACAGATTAGTGCAGTTATCTACCTCGTTAGTCCAGTAGCAGATTGGTGGGAGGAGCTAGCTGTCATGGGAACGTCACGGTTCTATTGTGATGAGCCAGGTGAGGGGGGCTCAGTGAAAGTGTTGTGTGTGGTGTTCAGTGTGGGTAAAATTACTGAGACACTGCTCCAAGTGTATGCACCTTTAAGACTTGTTTAGGAATATGGAAAAAGGGTTTTGAAATGAATGATTGTGATTGAAAATGGTTGGCCAATCTTCATAAAATCAAGAATATTTTCAGAAAATTTACATGGGAAGTTATTCCTGGAGGAATAAACAGCTGGAGTCGCATCAGATTCTGTTCTGATCCTGAGCAATTTACCTACAAGAAGCGGGTTCATAGATTACTTTTAAACTTTTGGGATGAAAAAGCGGATTTTTCACTCCCCTTCTTCAAGCTGACTGCAGCAGTGATCCGCAGGGGACCAGGTGTTTATGCATCGTGACTGCTGCCTGGAGCTGTATGGGAAATGTACTTAATGTACACAGACACGCACACACCGATGGTTCAGAAGTTATAGCGCGGGGCAACCGCATGAAACACACAGTTAACTTGAGTAAACTAGTGGTTTTCTCTGCATTTTGAACATTGTTGAAAACTTGTGAAAAATTTGGAATAAAGTACACAACTGAACAGGATGTATAACAAAGGTCTAGTTGTTTTTAGACATTTACATATAATATTACATATTATATCTTTAATTAAATTGTTACCATGCACTGCATTCAGCAGATCACTCTTTAATCACATGGCATCCCAGAAATTCAGTAAAATTACAAACCTCTGCATACAGAGTACGTTCTCTCATTACATGTAAAGGCCCAACTACTGCAATACTACTGCGCTGTCTGGGCCGAAGACAACATGATTTCAATCAACAACTTGATTTTATTGGAGTGAATATTTTATGTACTTTGAATGACATTTCAGTAGATAGTAGCCTAAAACAAAGCACAGTGTTGAACTTGTTAACATCTTGTGCTAGTTGTTGCAACAGTAGCTAGTTGTTACCATGTGAGATGCAGCTTGTTTGAGCATGCTAATTGAGGAGTTGTATTAATCTATTTCCACTCATTTCTTTTAAATGAGGCAACTCCTTTTTATTGAAGTTCAACTCAACTGAGTTGTTTATTTCTTTCATTTCTATGAGAAGGTCATGCCTGCTTCTGAAAGGGTAAAAAAAAATGTTTTTCTACTTAATCTGCTTTTTGACATGATAAATACAACCGGAGCAAATAACCCCTATATGTACATTTTATTCACATTATTTACCATAAATTCCTGCTGATAAGCCTTAAATAATAGTGATTTTCCATATCAATCTCATGTTTGGATTTAACATATAAAATGATAAGAAATTGTGAAAATGCAGTGACATTATAGTAACAAAAAATCCCCAAAAAACTAAATCCATGATGGGTCAAGTATTGGCAGAACCGATCTAAGACCAAAACTGGCTTACCAGAGTATGCTGATACATCATGGCACCTCTGCTTCAAATCAATAATGAATCCCTGATTATAGCTCCAGGATGGCAAATTATGAGGCAATACAGTACTACAATTATGGATGAGTCACTGTGTAAACTATCAAGGCCCAAAGAAATAAATTGTACTGTTGAACTGTGCTGCGCCCACATGGGAACACACATCTAATCATCATCCTGCCTAGACAGACGACTCGGCTATCATTCGGTACCAGAACACCAAACATGATGGAAAAGCTAAGTTAACTTCACATTTAAAATCATCATGTCTGCACATTAGTTTCTGCTCAGTTTTTCATAGAATGCCCCGTGGCAGAGACAAAGACGAGGGTGTCTGCATGAGCTCAAACAGATGATGACTCATTATTGGTAAGAACAGAGAGGGAACACCTTGGAGCTACTGAGCACTCTGGTTGCTGCACATCAGGGTATTAACCCCAGTGAATCAGGTTAATTGAAAATCAAACACGCAGCAAGGAGTGCTTTTATCTCACAATGCCATTTCAGCTGCAAAATAAGGAAAAGGATGGTACACTGTGGTGTGAGTCAGTGTGTAGCTAACACTTTGTCACTGTGTGATTGTGTTTGAATCATGCATACGTATTAGTGTATGTTTGCTCTCAAGTAGCTGATTTCTAATGCTCCAAATTTAATGATCCCCCTCTTCAGCATGTGACCCAGATAAGCGCCACCCTGCCGCCCTGGAGCTTCAAGTGGCATAATTCCATACATCTCTCTTTCTTTCCTCCTCTGCTGCCACATTCCCACATAACCCTTTAACCCTTTGCAGAGTGTTACAGCGTGCATTTGCAAGAGGTATAAGGGCGTGTGTGTGTGTAGATGTGTACATTAACAGGTGACCAGAGGCTGAATTGTTCAGGCCATTCACACTGCCTTTTAAGGCGGGAACCTTGCGCCGATTTTTCGCCTCACCGTCTGTGCTAAAGGCGGAATGGAGGGAGAGTTTCATTCCACCTCTGATCTGCCAGCGGATGTA
The DNA here is from genome assembly GCF_040436345.1 of Pagrus major. NCBI lineage: Eukaryota > Metazoa > Chordata > Actinopteri > Spariformes > Sparidae > Pagrus > Pagrus major. The sequence goes on from NC_133233.1 coordinate 5,879,593, forward strand.
GTAACAGAACAGCAACAGAGGCGAGACGGCGTCTGTGTAAATGGAAATGCCGACAGCGCCGGACGGGAGTATGTCAGTCCGATGGTGTTCACAGTCTGACAACTAAATGGATCCTTCACTCATCAAATTGAAGAGAAAAGTCCCACACTTCAACCCACAAAGCAACGTTACAGGACCAAGCAAGAGTACTGTGGTAGCAGTTCGTGTCTTCAGCATCTTATACAAGTGGAAAAGTCCTTCCAACTCTTTACTTTTCTGCCCTGAAAAACAGTCTGTCCCCGGTATCGAGAGCCCAGCGGCTCCCGCAGTTGAATGGCAATGATTATGTGATATGATTTCAAGCAAAAAATGTAACTTGCTATTTCTTTGTCTTAGTTACTGTCTCTGACAACTTATATAGAAGAAAAATCACTGTGACGGTCAGCACTCCCGGCCAAGACTTCAGTGAACTTTCCCCCAGAAAACAGCATCCGTCCTCGCAAGTGAAAGCCAGAAAGAGCCCGCTGTTTACTGATGGTGATTGGGGGATGTAATTTAGAGCAAAAAACATAACCGTTGCAGGGTTTCCTTTACATGTAATTGATTGTGGCGCACCGCCATGGCAAAATAAAAGCCGCCACACCTTCAGAATAATGTTTTGGGTTTTTTTTTACCTTGTTTTTATGTTGTTTTGTGTTTATGTTAATGTAAATTATTGTATGAAATGTGAATTTTGGCACAAAACATGGTGTTTTTCATGAAATGTGACGCTACGCTGCAAATACCCTTATTTTGAAAAACCAACACCGGAGTCACCACCTGCCTGTCTGGCTGCAGCGCGCGAAAGACGAAGAGAGTAGAGACGACAGTCCGACGTGGAGGGAGAGAAAAGGGTGAAAGAAAGGTACCTAAGCTAGGTTATATTTGATACAGGTTTGTTCAAACCCGTGAAAACGACCCTAATGTTATAGATGGATTAGGCTACAGAAAAAATCCTGAGTCGGGATAAATGTGTTATTGATTGGTTAATACAGGATACTCATTATTTCTATCATTAGCCGTTTTTATACTGGGCAATAAGCCGCCAATTGGCCATCCTTTTTGCGACTAGGTCCGCGGATTTAGACAGAAGGCGGCAAATTGGCGGTCTGTTTTGGTCCGCCAATTTGACGCCTCGGAGGGTACACTTATTTCCGCCTCCATTGCTATCTAAATCCGAGACGTCAATGTGCCGGCAATTGCGTGAGATGGGCGGAGGTGTCGATGACCTGCACTGTTGTGCGACCCACAGCCGGAGAGTTTTAAAACCAGGAAACAGCTGATCACAGCAATCAGTCCATCACTTCATCCGCGGACGTCAAGATGAGCAACTGGAAAGCCGCTGAGATCCGGGAGATGCTAGCGTCTCCTCGGTCTCTGTAGCTGACTTAGCGGACACAACCAAACAGCTCTTAGCTGCTGTCAGCTTGTTGTGTAGCGGCAAGCTACGAACGGTCTTTCAAATTAAAAGCCCCCCGCTAAGAACCCAGTTCTAAAATCCAATGGGGTGCAATGTAAAGCTCTTATTTTGAAGACAAATTCGTTGTCACTGTTCACTGCCCAACTTCGTGCTTCACGTCACGTCACATGTTTACGCCTCCCCCAGTGGCGGCCAAGTGGCGGCTTTTGGAAAAGGAGGAATATTAGGCCTCCCTTTTAGAAAGACAAGGCGGCAGCTTGCCGCCCTTACCTTGGAGCAAATGTGCTGCCTTTTCTATCTAAAAAGGGCTACTATCTCAGAGAGATTCTTGTTTTTATTTTATTTTGTACCATTGACACTTGTTAAAGAAAGGTTACTTTAGGCCTAATAAAGCATGTCGCGTCTTTGGTTATACAGTAGAGAGAGATATTATTTTGTTGTAGATTAATTTTTAACTGTAAAACTTAATTTTCTATTGATAGAGGAAACCCGTTACGTTTCAGATACACGTTTTGAACAGCACGACATAACGTTAGCTTAGGTAATGCCCAGGTCATTTTCTGCCATGACTCTTTTCTGGTTACATTTTCAGATGAGTATAAAGAAAAATAAAGTGCTCTCTGCCAGACTGCAAACTGTGCCATTAGATTAGGCAGTTGTGTATATGCTTGCTACAGTACAAACATTCAGTTTGTAGTCATAATTTCAAATGTTAAAAAATGTCAAGTCTCACAGGAGACAGGAGGGCACAGTTGTGTATGTAGTTGTGCTACAGCCTTGTATTTTTACATTGTAGCTATTTTCTTCAAATGGATGGACTGCTTTTTTCTTTTGTACACATTCTATGCAGGAAGAGATGTTTATTTGACTGTATTCAGTATAGACCAGTTCAGTTTATTTAACTTTGAAATATATCTTTAATTTGTTGATGTTGTGTTTGTTGTTTTGGCCTAGTGATACTGCAAGATCCTATTTTCAATTATTATTTTCAATTCATGTACCGGAAACCCTATAGTAAATAATGTATTTAGAAAAACATTCAGTTAGAAATAGTCATAATTTCACATTTCAAAATACATGTTGTCGTCGTCTTTCGTCACCCCCCCCTCTTCCACCAGGGCAGACCTCCCCCACGGTTTAAAAAAATCCTGGAGGAAACCCTGTGTTGTAAACAAGGTGTTCTCAGAGGAAAATTAGGTCCCAGAACACCGTTGGAAGCTAGAAAAGTGGCAGGGTATACTAAAACAGTATAAATTGTGTTGTCCTTTAAGGTCAGTTTGTATATTCAGTTTATTGACCCACCATGCATCGTGGAAAGTGACAAAGTTACGTTTTTTGCTCTAAATTACACAATTACATAATCACCACCATCAGTAAACAGCGGACGCTGTTGACTCTCACTCGTGGGGAGGGATGCTGTTTTCTGGGGGAAAGTTCACTGAAGTCTCGGTCAGGAGGGCTGACCATCGCAGTGATTTTTTTTCAATACAAGTTCCCAGAGACAGTAACTACGACAACACAATAGTGGAAAGTGACAAACACAAGATTAAGAGTTAAAGTTTTTTGCTCTAAATCACGTCACATAATAAAAAAATCACGTTTTTCAAGCAGAAATGGGACGAAGAGTTGGTAGGACAGACAGGATGACAGACACTTTTCCATGTATGGATGCGGTATTTTTTTCCTCATACAAGTTGCCAAAGACACTACCAGCTACCACATTACTGTTGTTTGGTCCTGTAACGTTGCTCAGACCGACACACCCCTGATCCGCGCCTCCAGCTTTTCCATTCACACAACCGCAGCAGAGGCACTCTGATACTATCTCCGGAGGCGCACCAGAGCCGCCGATGACAGGCGGCGATGCAGAGAATCGGCGCATGAATCCCGCACTGAAAGGGCAGTGTGAATGGGGCTAGTAACAACACATCTGGGCTGAGAGAGACTGACAGCAGGGACGTCCCACAGAGGGGAAAGCACATCTATAATGAGGAAATGGAATTACCTGAGTAGATAGAGAAAACCAAAAGCACAGTGGGTGGTTTGGACAACAATTCTATTCCTCCGCCTCAGGCACCTCACAGCAGGAGACTTCAAGGAACAACAACAACTGAATGTTTACAACAACACTGGTCTCTATTCTGATAGTCCTCAGAAAGAATAATATAACAAACATACAGAGGATTTGCAAATAATTGCTGGCAGAACAAATCATGTGTGTGTGGGGGGGGGGGGGGGGGTGTAGATAGTGTTGCCAAAGGGTATGCAATAATTAAATGAGGGTTAGAAATACAATGGTATCAGACAATGGGGGCAGGACTAGCTTGTATGATCAATGTGTCTGCCTGAATTCCAATATATAAATCTGACTGATTGTTTCAGCCAAAGCAACTACAAATTAATTGCAAAACTCTATGATACCACCATGTAGACAAACACATTTTGTCAACATAGTAATGTTGGTACATCATCCACAAAGTAATTCCCCTTCGCCATGTGTACAGGGGAGTGTGATCTTTATTTAAATAGTTAATTTAACTTAATGCTTAATCAACAAATCCTCTTTGGTTGCTCAATTTATTGACCAGTAGTCAAATGACAGAAAATGAATTATAATAATATTGTATTCATGTATCAGGTAAGACTACAAACATGTATTGACTACAGCTTCTAAAACGTAAAGATATACTTGCTTTCCTCTGTTATCAAACTGAATACATCAAGTTATTCAGCTGTTCGTCAGATTTAATAGGTAGCAACTGCTTCGGACTCTGGTAAGCTGTGATGGGCATTTGTCATTTTAGATTAATGAATAATAATGACTCAAGCCTTGTGGTGAAAGGGCCAGGAAACATGGCACAAAATTAAAAGGGCATATTTAAATCTCCAGCCCATCAACTCATTGGCCCACATACCATGACTCAGGGTGTTTGAGTGTGTATGCGTACAAGCTGGGGGTGGAGAAGCAGTGACAGACAGATCCATTGTGTCCCAGTTGGATGGGTCATGGGTCAGTCGGCCCACTACCCAGAGACTGCCAAGCCAGCCAGCGCTCCCCTCTCAATCCCCCATTTCTCTCTATACCCATCCAGAGAAAAGTTCCAGTAGCAGATCAGCCACTATAAAGCCATTGTTGTTTACAGTCCCTGCCAGAGAGAGGGCTGCCTTGTCATCTATACTGCCCAGTCACATGCTTGGGGTCTTTAGAGAAATGAACTGCATCATCAGCTGGCAATTGGTCTGCATGTCACACTGAAAACATGACCAAATACTGAACTCTAGACTGCCTGCCACCTCTTGATTTACAAGTCAACATATTCTTGGTGATTTAACACCCACCTGCTGCTGTGTGAAACCTGCTGCGAGGAGCACTTGATCTGAAGGATCCCAGTGCCTTACATTTGGGTAAAGAACAAAAAACGTATTGGCTTATGAAACAAAATGCAAAACGCTTTCATTTTACTTGATAAACACACAAGATCCAGGTAAATAATGACGCTGCTGCAAAGTACTACCCCAGAACCAACTGTCCTATTCCCAGACTTGAATATCTCCAAGTGGACAGCAGCCTTGTTCCTTTTCAGCCTCTGAGTGACCCATAAAAGGGTCTTGGTTGGGTAATTGATTGTCAGAGAGCTGCTTGTGTAGAAAGCAATTCAATTTCCACTGGGCATGTCTTGCCACATTAGCCAGAATGGCACTATTGTTTTGTTGAACCACCAATGGCACGCAAAGGCAACCCTGTCCGCCAAATTGTCCACGGTCCATTAAGAGAATGTGCACCGAGCTGGGCAGGAACTGGGGCACTGGGTAACTTTGAGCCAGGAGGTGGTCCTCTCCTGCTGAGTGGTGCTGACAGAGATCTGGAGCAATGGTGTCGCTGGGTTGGATGGGAGCAGCAGACAGGGTCAGTGGGTTTGTTTCAGAGTAACAAAGGGACACTGGATCAGGGTCCAATGATGCCCAGAGATGGTTCAGAGGAGCTGGGATGAGATCTGTTCCCATTTCCTGTTCAGGACGAGGAACTGAAAGTGCATTCAGTTTATGAACTCAGGATTTTATAAGTTTGACAATACAAGAATATGCTGAATAAAAAACTGTTGGAAGGAGTTGTTTATGGGAGTTTAGGGAACTGAGATTAAAAGTCACGGTCATTTTCGCTCAAACTATTTTCTTTTTCCAAGGCTTTAATGAGAATGATACTCTCTTGATTAATTCAGCAAGACAAAAGTTATCCAACTGATTCAGAAAATATCGATTTCAAAACTATGTACATAAAATGTCGGTAAAGGCTCTTAGGCCAGTGGGTGTGAAAATTGTGATGCCCTTTGAAGCTAATTTGTGAATTTTGTTAATATAAATACAATTACCCAAAAGAACCCAATGACATTTTGCTTGGCTTGGCAACTATGCCTACTGCTCAGGATACACTGAAACTCGTATTTACGATGGGTGAAAATAATTATGGCAAAAGCAGCTAGAGTGCACTCTAGTAAATTAATTCTAACGTCAACATTCCCTGCATATTACTTCTTTGATGGGATATATAATGGTTCCTTTCAATTACTTATTAATTTAAGGAACAGAGCATGCTAAACATATCCATAGCACCACAACCCAATAGGTACTGAAGTGGCTTCCATCTCATTGAATAGGTCACCATGGCTGCAAACACCCACTCATGTCAAATCAATAGGGGCTCAAGAGCCAGGGATTGGCTGGTAGATCAACAACAAACTTCTCTACTGGTCACCCAAAGGGGGTCCTGTCTCGGGCCACTAAGCAGTCGCGTAACCCTCTAACTCTAAGATAGACAGATTACTTGCCTTTCTACTAACACCAGTAAGGAGAAGGAATTTGTGAATTCTGCAACCACGAACACCCTCTTGATCCCCCCAAACAGTCTGAAAGAAGCAACAGCATGGCACACTTGGTGCTGGACAGGACAGTTTTGTTTTTACCATCACAATCAGGGTCAACACCAATTGCACAGAGCAAATACGCACATTGTTCAACAAAATGAGAAATGTCCAAACATGTTGGTGTGGGATGAACAACAGTTTGGGTGGGGGGATGCAGAGGGTTTAACCCAGGAATGTACTGTACACAACCCCTTAATCCAGATATGTAAGAAGATTGCATTCTAGTGTGTGTGTGTGTGTGTGTGTGTGTGTGTGTGTGTGTGTGTGTGTGTATGTGTGTGCGTGTAGGGGCGGTCTGTCCGGGCTTGGGCTGACCTGTAAGCCCCTCTGTCCCACAGTTGCTGGATGAAGCTTACCCAGTGAAGCCCACAACACTTTTAAGATGATTTTTGTGGTTTAATCCATAACAATGTTTAGTAGCAGTTTTTATGCCACAAAAAACAGACACACACATTATTGCATCAGACATATGCACAGGCTTATTCACTGATACACCCAAACACCAGCCTCTCATACTGAAAGTAATACAGAGGGAAGTCAAATTTACCTTACTCAGACAATTGACATTTGTCATCAATAGGGTTGCAACTAAGAAGCAGCCAATCTGCACACTGATGGTATCGTTAGCTTATGCAGGTCATACAGAGGCATTAGTATTAAACTATCAGTTTCATAACCAGTTAAAACGTCCTTGTAGTACCTTAATTATGTGTGAACCCACACACAAATAATACTTCCCACCTGGGTCTCACGTACTAAATTAATCTAAATGGTCACCATGGGAATGACCTCAGTGACCACCAAAATAGTCAGACTACACTTGACATGAATGCACTTATTGCAAGGAAATTAAGGTGTAAACAAGTGTAATTTGGTAGGCCTGTCTGAGCAGATGGTTAGCAGTACTGGGGTCAAATGAGCTCAGCTATCTGGTGACCCTTCACTGTCGTAACATTAGCAGAATGGATTTAGGCTATGTAACCTCCATCAGTAGTAAACAGTCACTGTCACTCACTGCTCCCCCACAGAAACAAAACAGAGAGATAGTGCCGGAATAATGAAGCAGGCTTAGACAATGAGACCATATCAATGCTATTAAGTAATTGTGTTGTATTAGTAAGCATAACCTCTTAAAACACTTTCTTACATTTTCATGTAGATCAAATCATGAGTGCCTTTCTGCAAGCAGGTTACATCCAAGATTAATCAGAGACCAGCCATGTGCCTAAAAGACACAATTTAAAGGATATCCTCATTAATACATCCCTGTGACATTGACACAATTCAATCTGTGTCAACTAGGGGTGTCACAAATTCTATTTTAAAACAAACATCGATGAAAATGAGCCTTCAATGTCGACAATCGAAATCAAATGCTGTATCGACGATCCCCTGCCCTGCAAAGGAGGACACAGCTAGCCTACTGTTAGACAGTTATCCTATGTGCAGGAAGACAAACAAGTGACTGGTATTAAGGAAATTAATTCCGACTACATCTGTTTCAGAGATCCTTTATAACAGGGTTAATCAAAGTCCAGACTACAAGTCATTTTTATTGATCAACAAATTGTTAGTGACGTTAATAAACAGTATAGCTCGAGATCATTCACAGCGACAAAGGATATGTGGACCAACAGTTCCTTGTGTATTCAAGGGCACTTGAATGACAGTTGCCAGGGCATAAAACATTTTTTAAAATGAAAACTGAATCGAATCGTGACCTTAAAATTGAAAGTCAAATGGAATTATGGGTTCGGAGAATCAAGACACCACTAATATCAACACAGTAGAGTCACCAATGAAGTCTGAATGATTTATTTTTTATAATTTGGTCCAATTTCTGAATTCATGGTTTGATGAATTGGTTTGTTTAAGACTTCAAAAGAATTGGAGAAGGGAACTAAAGCATTATGTCAACAGAAAGAGGTGCACAAGGTTGGAAGGACAGCTTTGGCACGTGCACGCGCGCACACACACAGTTTGTTTTGCTTCTATTCAGCTAGATAGTGCTGACCTGACCAAGGTCCACAACAAATCAGAGAAAAAACAGTTACCATGCTTTGAAAGGGATGGGGGACACAGAAATATGAACCTAAGATACTGGATTATGGAAGGTTTTGGGGCATTACTGTTAAAGTAGATAGATAGATAGATTGAAGTAGATATTGACGATTCTGTGCGTTTTTGACTCAAACTTTGCAATCCCTCTCTGACGGCATAATCAACAAGCAGTCAATCAACTACACAAGAGGGGATCAAACTAGCCAATGGTGTTGTGGAGCCAACAGAGCATGAAGGGAACACTGAGACATCCGTTACCGCTGGCATATCCATTTCATTAATGGACAGTGGGAGTGCCTCTCTGCCAATCAAATACAAGGGCACTGAAAGGCTGCTGGCCTTGGAAGTCTCTTCTGTGAACACTGATCAGCCTCCTAGTGCCTCTGCTTTATCTGGGAGCTATTTCTGACCAGCTTTGAGGAAATGCACAGAGACATGTACTGTATCCCCCCAAAAGGCAGAGCTCTGTTGGCAAACTCTCTGCTGTGCCCAAAGCCCATCTGAGTGCAATTATAGGATGTGTGTTAATGCTGTGTTAAAATTGGATTTGCTGTTTGAAATTACTGTTTGGGTACAGAGCCACAAAGCTGGCAGAAGGATCCAGACTGATCCACAGTGGTGTAGTGTGCACCCTCTCTGTATCCCCTTTGTTTGTCACTGTAGTATCTCTGTTCAGTGACAGCTGCTAGTGGAAAGTTCTGAGGACAAAAACACAGAGTTTCTAGAAAGTCAATTCAGTGGTCAAAATCACGAGGCAGCAGCACGTCCTCAGCTACGAGTGTACAAATGACCTACAAAACCAGAACTGACTATTAAACACAACAATGCACCTGTAAGTTGAACAAACTCCACTAAAAGAAGATTGATAAACTAAGCAGCACCAAGTCATCTACAGAAAACAGAGGTTAAACACACAGTAACTCATCTACACGTTTCCACAAGCCTGTACACTCCAAGCAGACAACCAGAGCTGCTGCTTGATGGTGACAGTCCAATTCTAATCTCCTTTTCGCAGTAAATGACCTCTGGCAAGACAGAAACGAGCTGAACCATTTCAGCGCTGATCGATTCACAGCTCATCCTTTGTCTCTTTGGCAGCCACACCAAGTAATTAGCAATAGCAGTGGCATATGACAGAGACAATACGTGCCCCTTGATACTCAATGACGCCCACGCTCCGATGCTTCCACCGGTCCTCGCACATGCCAGTAGCAGCTGTACCTCTCCTGAGGGAAGCAGTGGGAGCAGAGAAATACTGGATAGTGCACAAATATTGTCTTTGATCTGCAGTTATGTGCCGTATTGTTGCACAAAAATCACTGAGAGATACAAGCTGTTATCCAAAGAGACAGAATGCAACAAGTCAAACAGCAGCCAAAGCTTATGAATGGAGGCGAGTGTTGAACAGGAAGGTGAAAGAATAGAAAAGATACACGTCTGTTACACAACAGATCAGAGTTTTCCTCATGCTGACCTCAGTAACAGTCGGATTTATTCCATGATTATTCATTGAAAACCAGTTACACAGGATTCCCTCTTATGTGATATGTAACATCCCAAATCACATTACTCATATTCAGTTCTGTGTTTTAGATAGAAAAGATGTGAAACTAAACAACAGTTCTTGGATGGACAACATGATAAGCATTTTAACAGGAGTTTTCATCTTTAGTATCATGAATATCAGTCAGTCTCCATGCAGGCAAAACACCAGTGTGGGCGAGAAACAAGGTGAGGGAAATAAACACAAAGACGAGCACTGTGGGGAGGGACGGCGCTCTACTTTAGCACTTTGCTGACTCTGATCCCCCAAGGTGGAATCGGAGGTAATAGGAGAAATCCGGAAACAGGGCACACCACACAGAAAGCACCACATAGCACAGCAGGGGCCAAAAATGCTTTTATACCCAGAAAGCGATATCTAAATGGCTTCACCATCATCGTGCCAGAAGCCAGATGCATATAACACAGACAGCTTTGGAAGAGATACTTAGGAAAACAGTTCCCCAGACCGTGATCGCTGTCCTCAGAGGGCTGAATGTAAGCATAGCTCGACCTGTCCGCTCATCCAAAGCAAGAGGCCGCTGGGGGGAAAATGACTAGCAGCTGTTTAAAAGGCTCTGGACACAGCCAGCATCAGTTATGCAACTCTGCACTGAGAGCCCAGTGCCCGGAACATCATCACTTGTATGCAAACACAGACCTCTGTGGATAACACAGCAGAGTGCGGTCAAGTTACTTGCTAAATAAATCCCACACAAAAACACCCACACGTGCCCAACACCATATCAAACCCATAACAGCACACAAAACAGTTGGTGCCGTCAGTCTGAATGTTTTAAGTCGAAATGTAACAGGTAGAAGGGGCATAGAAAGAAATCACACTGGAAGCCAAAAATGTCCCAGAGAGCCAAACAGATCCGGGGAGGTTTCTGGCTGAGAGAAAGAGAGGGAAGGAGAGGGAACAGGTAAATAAATCACTGCTTTCAAAAGCAGGCCAGCTAGCTTACCTTCTCTGGGTACATGCTGTCCCAGTCCACTGAGCTATTGTGGTGAGCCAGGCCCAGAGAGAGGGACAGTGAGCGACAGGAGAGGGACTTAATAAACCGCGGCGAGCAGTTGAATGAGGAGAAGAAAAGGGAAAGAGCAGGACTGAGCAAATTAAATAGGTGATGTATCCTCGTCATCCGCTCCACGAATAAATGCCATGCTGCATCACAGGTTGACAGGCAGAGCAGCTTTATAGACACTAGAGTGGAAAGAACTACAACCAACTGCGTAGACAGAGAGAGGAAGCCTTGAATCTCCACTCTGTCAACTGTGTTCGTCAGTGACAAGAGCACTCCTGTAGTTTAGTCCATCGTAAACCAGCTCGCCAACAATCAAATTCTTTAAGTTTACATTTATAACTTCACTTTGGTAGAGCCATAAAGAAGTCAGGTGAAGTTCCCATGAAGTCAAATTGATGTTTAATGTTACATCACATATGTTACATATTTTATATCTCACCTATACGCCAGTATCAGGTCCAAGAATGGCAAAGAAGTTGTTTTGTAGGTATTTTAATGGCATTTTAGAGTTTGTTACTTCTTGGAAAACGATAAAAAATATTGATGACTCATTCTGTACTCGGGAGCATATACTAATTTGCATCCAGTAAAAATAAAAATAAATGTAATCATTTTTGCCATGAATGTGTAAAATTGACGTGTTTCTGGTGGCCTCATGGATTACTGTATAGAAGCAGAGCTTTATAACTTTCACTGATTTGGGTGAAACTGGATCATATTTATGGAGGAAGTATTTTTGCTGTCATTTGGCTGCTCTGCCTCAACTCAGGATAGATAGCTGTTGTTGCCAAAGTAACTGCTAACTAGTGCTAACCAGCAGCCTCCCAACGAACACCTCAAGACCTGGGCCATAAGCAGCCTCCAAAAACAACAAGAGGGATGATATAATGAGTTTTCTGATGGACTTATTCCACTAGCTTTGTTGCTAAAGTGATCACTAACTGTTAGCGGTCCTATATGCTGACTCACCCCCATGGTGCTAGGAGCCAAACCTGGCATGAAAACCACCTCAGTACGGTATCCCCCTTTGTCAAACCAACCTCCATCACAAGGAGCTGAGCTTCTCATTATATAAATCTATCTTGTCACATAAAACTCGATGGTACCATTCCCTCAGTGGTCAGCACTGTTTGTAATTGGTTATAGGAGCAAATGTTGCTTGTCAATATGTGAAAGCACAGCATACATTCATCTAAAAGGTTCCATGTGGAGGTTTTGACCTCCAATAGAATAGAGCATACATAGAGCTGTTTATCTATTAATGGGACCCTGTTGTTTTTGTCTTGTGAACATGCACATCCACTGATCAAGAGGTGCGTAATGCACGAAAAAGCACTCGGTAGGTTTGTTTGAGGTCAAGGATAATCTAAATGAATTTTGGAAAGCAGCACTGAATGTGAAGATAACTTTTGTTTGTTTACAAGAAAAAACCCACAGTGTCCCTTTAATCTCCACAAGCTGGTCCACAACAGTTCCACTGATTCTGTTCCATAATCTTCTGTATAAATGCTGGTGTGACAAGGACCCTCAACAGAAATATCTGTCAGATATTAGCCTTCTATCTAAACACAATCATCTACAACTAACAATGTGTGTCATTAGTTTTATTTCAGATGAATCACATTAATTACCACAGTTTGAAGTGGGAGTTAGAATAAAGACTTGAAAGAGCACTGACAATGTGCTGTCTGATGCAGTATTAAGTACCTGCTACCCCAGCTTCAACAGCATCATTGGCATGACAGTATAAAATAATGATCTTTTTCAAAAATGGGTTCCCACTGTGTGCCAAGAATAAAATACAGAGGTAAGCACTGAATATTTTATTACATTTTGTTGGCATCACTGGCTGCTTCCATCCAAAATTGCTGGTCTGAGAAATCTATGCCTTAAACAATGCCCTAAACAATGACATTAATGGAATGTAAGTAAACCACTGCATCCTTCTCACCTTTAGCCCACACTTCATGGAAAGAATTAAAAAAGGTTAAATCCTGAGCTGTACACAACACAACTCTTGTGGTCATCTTGAAGGCTCAGCCCCGGGGGGCTTGAGGATTTAATCCTCTTGTTATATCACAGAGGCCTGTGTCAGGATGGATGTGGGGAATAAAAAAGGTGGTCACAGGTTGGAGTGCAGTACAGAAGCTCTGGGTTTCCTCCCTGTTGTCCTACCCTTCACTGAGACCACATCTGACAACAATGCTCATGGTAAGAATGATGGCAGAGGCTGGTGAACAGAGGGGAACACGAGGCTAAAAGTAGAAGAGGAAGCAACAGAGACAGAGTGAGTGAGAAAAGTAGAAGAGAAACTAGAATGTCCAGACAGAGGAAAGAGAAGAGAAATAGAAAAATGCAGGCAGGCGGATAAGCAGACAGACACACGGAGAGCTGCAGACTCTCACATGAACACAGCGGATGCACTATTTTCTCAAGTTTAATATGAGATTACGAAAAAGGTCCAGTGCTTCACTTTTGAGGGAAAAGAAGACCTTCATTGACTTAGCTTGCCTGTTGCCTCACTGTATGTGAGTGTGTGCGTGTAGGCACTGAGACAGGAATGTCAAGTATGCACTGGAAAACAAGCAGGGGCCTCCTTTTCAGCCCGTCCAGGAGCAAGACTCTCGGCAGAGCTCCAGATTACAGGGCACAACAGGCAGGAGATGGTTACACTTTACAGCACTGCTTGCACTTACATTTGGTGGTATATAGGAGATCATTATGCATTGACAGCATGCACTTTCTTGTACTTACTTCAAAAGATTTCAGCTTATTTGCAAATTGGCTGTAAAGAGTACTCTGCAGCAAATTTTAGACACCGCAGGCAAAGAATCCACTTAGCACAACGTGTAATTAGCAGGTTATGTGGCGTTGGGAGGTATAGATCTTTTCTGTACAGTAAACTGAAGAGCTTCCCAGGACCCTCAAGTGTGAGAGACAGAACCTCTAATCAGCCACCACACTGTCTTTTATATGAACAATACACACATTCTGCTTCACGTGGGAGAAAACTCACGTCACTGGACAATAATGATCCAATTCAGTGCACCAAAACAGCAGCAGTAAACTGATCAAACCTTTCTAGGAGTGAAAACATTTTTAAAGTTCACTTAGGTGTCCTGCTCACCCACACATAGCAGTCTATTTCAAAGCACCGCTAAGCCCCTGACACACATTGTGAGCCCTTTGCTCTGTTGCACAAGTCAGCAAACATAGAAGTTAGTAGAACCAAGCACAGAATGCATGTGTGCATGTTGAAAGACACAACAGTGCACGATGAACCATCCACCTACATTTAAGAACATCCCAATGGATGCTCAAGACATTCATGACATCAAGTTTTAATAGTCTCCTCCATCTTTAATGGTGGCCTTGTAATGTTGGTCTTTCAAGTCATTCATCTCACTGCAGCAGCCATTCAGAGGTTTACGTCTCACAGGCTTCAACTCATCTCCAGATTCACCCAAACATGAAAGCATATCTGTCTGGCCTCCTGTCCCCAGGTCTCTGCCATCCCATGAGGACCCTTTCAGTGTACTTTGTCCCTGTCTCGCTACACTCACAAACCTCGCCCTCCCTCGTCCTACTCCTTCAGGCATCGCCAGCTAGCAAGGAGACCACACAGCAGGCTGATGGCAGACAGACTCTGGCCTCAACTCAGATGTTTCCTTTAGTTTTTAAACCCTCTGAGAATCTATCCGGATACAATTACCAGCCTGTTATGTCACTGACTATAGTCATCCTTAAAGTGGATTCTCGAGGAGATTTCTGTGAAACAAGACCTGTCATACTAGACGAGTGACTGATCCGGCTTGTAACCTCAGGGAATTACTGATTTTATTATTAAACATGAAGCGCTGCATGGTACAGACTACAAGGAGTTCTTAACAGCTAAATGTGTTGGAACTATGAACGACACAGTGGGTCTATCAGTGGTTGGTATCTTGTTCGGAGTGTGATTGTGTGGAACGGTATAAAAGTGGGGGCGTGGGGGCCTCTCAAGGTCTTTCTAATCAGACAGTGAGTGAGCGCAGGGCAGCCCGCTGGCTCCACAGTGCAAAGCCACAGACACAAACACATCCAGGGCCACCGCATCCTCCCCTCAGTGACACATCTCAGAGAAGGAAAACAACAATCTGGCCTCTCACACAATCCCACTGAGCAGCCATTATTCGCTCACTGTGCTTTGGAAATAGAAGGAGTTTCCCATCAAAAAGGACCAGTCCCATTCTTAAGAAGACATGAGTTAAAGTAGTCCAAAATAATCCAACTCAAAATAACTTACGAGACTCTGTGTGGTCATGTTTTCCTGCTGAATTTTAAAATAGGCAAAATGGCAGTGTCTTAAAAACTGAAATGCTGTAAAGAAACCCAATATGTTTATGTGAAAAACAGGCGTTTAAATCCTACGGTCTGCCACATTCTTTAAAGAAAACAAACACTCCATCCCACTGCCAGGTTCCTGAGAAGTGAGGAAAAGAGGTTTATTTTGCCAATCCCTTAAGAGCATAGGAGCTGTGCTATTAGAGGAGAGGGGAGCACTTGGTAACTAAATAGGATTCAGGAGGAGGCTGGCTGTGTCACCACAAACCCCACCAGCCCCTCGTGGTGGTGAGGAGGCGGGGAGTGGACTATCGCGGTCTGCTGCTGCCACAGCACCAGAGATAAGCAAATTACATATGGAAAGCATGGAGGGACATAGAGGCGTTAATCGTCACCCCGAGATCAAATCTAATCAATTAGGGGTGGCCAGCTGGCACTCGAGGGGAGGCATGTCAGCAACAAATCCATCTTACAGATCCATTCATCCACCAGCTCCCTCTCTCCTTTACAGGGTGGATGTGTAAGGGAGAAGAACCTACAGTTTGCTTGTGGAGGGGAGACTGAAGGTGAACTTTTTTGGTGGTTGAATAACAGAAAAATGGAGAGTAAGCAAAAGAGCAACAAGACAGCATCTTTATTTTATCTAAAGGCCAATTTTTACATATCAAGTTTGGTTCACTTGTCTCAAGGAGTTCTCCTCTTAAAAACAGTTGTATAATGTAATTGTGTGATGTATAAGGTGAGGTACACTGATGAAGATGATGCTCCCTGCAGAGCCACCTCTTTCTATTGTCTGATTACATCATCAAGGTTATTTCAACCTGGGTGTTGAGACTACAATCTTAGCAAAGTAAAAGCAAAATAAGTAAGGTTAGTAAAGAAGGGCTGAACAATTAATCAAAACATCATCTCTATTATGTAAAATGTGTCTTAACATACTAGGGCTGGGCAATATGGCCTTAAAATAATGCCCTGATATTTTTGGGATAAATTGTGATACATGTTACATCTCAATCATTTTGAAATCTCCTCAAAAGCACTTCAAATTGCTAGATGACAAAATCAAATATTCTGATATTTTTGCCAAATACATTGATATCCATACTGTGACAATATTAGTAGGGATGACTATTGGTACCATTTTTTAAACTAGAAATCATCAGAATTGTGAATATAATCACCAAATGGGTATGGGTATCAGAACAAGTAGATCAGTCTGGTAACAACATTTATGTCACAATACAACAATATCAAAAATCTAAGATCATATATAGTCTCACATCATGACTGACAATAAAATGCTGATATGTTGCCCAGCCCTATATCCAACATGATCATCATCTGTCACATGGAAACATTAGATTTGCGCACAGCTGAAGAAACAAAAAGAGTGCATCCTAACCCACACCACCATAGTTCCTGCACTGTGTTGATCAAACTGGGCTCAATTACGGGAAGTGCAGCTGGGGTTTTATACTGGCTGAGAATGACTTCAGTCAACTTCACATTCAACTCTTGTCAAGAGTTGAGAGTATTGTAGTGGCGAGCTGAAAAGAGCTGTGCATCATGCAACTGTGTGGTTTTGCTCTGTCTTCCTTTTCCATCACTGTTTCTCCACATTTCCCTCCAGGTTTCCACTTACTTAGCAAAAATTGTTTCACTGTAATGTGACAGATGTTCACGAGTTTATATTTCAATTGCAAACTGCCTACTAAGAGCACATTATATCTTGTTCAAATGACAACTAATTTTAGGGGATCCTTATCGATGTGTCGATACAGCTGTGTTCAAAAGACATTCTTCACTCAAATATTGGTATCAACTTTAAAAATCTGCCATCATTCAGGCTCTGGTGAGCACTAATAACTCTGAAATCAATTTGTACAAGACAGTCACAAAACAATCCTTGCTCTCTCTCTCTCTCTTGCAGGCCGAGTTTGTTTGCAGCTGAGGAATGACAGGAAGCAGTGGAAGTAGGGGAGTTAAAAGAATTGCGCTTTTCGCAGGGTCATTCACTTGCCTGGCAACAGGCCGAACAGGACAAACTAACACAACACCACAAAAGGCACAAAGAGTGAGGGAGTGGGTTCCACCTGCCCCGGCCACCACAGACAGCGCTGAATCCTGTCTGCTGTCTGTTTCTTATCCGCCCCTTCAGCACAACTGTTGGCTGACAAAAAACACTCCAAAGAGCTGCCCATGCAAATGTAAATGCCTGAGAGTGAAATGTGTGTTTATTTTCGCCCGTGTGATTTGACAAGCGTGAAATTAATTCAAAAAGGTTGGTGTAGGCAGGCAGCAACACGGAAAACAACCCTTTTCTCGCCCTGATAGGGGCTTTTGAGGTATGTCAATTCCGACCCACAAACCATTTAGCTGTCCTCCGTGTGGGGCTCTGAAGTTGTAAAGTGTTTGCTGTGCTTCCATTCTCACTTGCCTTTCCTTGACATGGCCCATCACACATGGCAGTCACACCCACACACGCTTTCGCTCACACAGTGGTCCCCACGGCAGGGCGACTGGGGGCAACAGACTGATCCTCCGCAGATATGACCTAGTTTCTATTCAAGCCTGTCTCTCTTTGTTCACTCATGGTGGAGGAGGCTGCTGCAGCCTGTGGAACAAAGAACACAAGCAGCACTTGGAGCCTTCAAACAAGCTGACCCTGCCTAGATACAGCCACCCCAAAATGGCTCCTTCTTTTTCTGCTTTGATCTACCTCAGCTGCAGACGGGGGAGGATAAGCCCCAGTTCCTGCAGTCTTCCACCCATTCTCCTGGCTCAGAAGGATGAGACAAATATCATGGAGGTGGGAGGAGGCCTGAGTTATCAATCTTGGGACTGCAGGGATGGGGGGAGGGAAAGAATTTATTTAATTTATTTGTCTGGGGCACCAGGAAGTTTGGATCCATACACAGGGCTTACTTTACACCGATACCAAACCCCTTGCAGAGATTATCTGCCTCACAGGCATTAGTTTTGGGTGTGATAATACCTTTACACACATTTCTGTTGCACAAACAAGTTTAAAAGCATAAGCGACAGCAGTGCTACAAAACTACACCACCAAGCAGTTGTGTGTGGCTTTTCTTTGTATCAAATGTACCTGAAGACTCTCAATTACAGAACCCTTCATTAACAGTGGAGCTGTGAACAGACCATTTAGTATTTAATGACTCGACTGAAACAGCCCCCTCCCCAAAAAATGCACATCTGCACAAGCCAAGCAAATTACGCTTCAAGGCCAACAGTAGAGGAATTTAATAAGCACCAGCAACTGCTGCCGTTTTCGTCAAATCTGGCAAATGAGGCACAACATTTTTTGAGGTCAAGCGTTTTAGATCTGATGAATAAATGCAGCTCTGCAAGAGACAGCCAGTGAATAACATGCAATCTGTTATATCAATATCGCAGAATCTGATGGGAGCAAGGGCGGTTATCTGCAGCCATCCCCAGAGAACAAAATCAGCACAGGGTGGGAAATAAACCAGGGAGTATAGAAGAAAGGGAACAGAAGGCACAACCGAGGTTACAGTGAAGGACAAAACCAGTGGTGCCTTTGAGAGTCAGTCCTCAAAATGTCCTGTTTAGACGGCAGCAAAAACAGAAGAAGGAGCCTCCTTGCATTGTGTGCAGTGCCCTTACAAACTCTGGAATTGTGTTTGCATTGCTTATTCACTTAAAAACAACCCAAGAAAGGATAAAAGCAAAACTCAAAAATGCATCCAAATTTTTTCAAAGATTAAAGAAGCAACTTACCTGCATGTGTTCTGTTGAGCTGCTGCTCAGCTCGTCCCCAGACTCGGAGTCATTGAGGAGCTTGTTCAGCCCCTCTGCTGGCATGTCACTTGGTGGGGAGGTCTTGTCACTATCTAGACTTTTGTTGAGGCTGTTCCCCACTTTGAGCGGAGGTGAATCTGCCCGTGTCCTTGGCAACGTGGAATTGTTGGTGTGGTGATGGTTGTTGTTGTTGTGAAGAAGTACCAGTTCGGCTACCACCTTGCAGTGATGGGGACTTCCCAAATTCTGATTAGCATCCTTGGGCAGAGCTGGTGGTGTGACACGATCAGAGGATGGCGACGGGGTGGAAGAGGGCGACGGACGCCCAAAGCTGGACATCTCCGGGTGGGATCTGTTGAGGTTTTCATTGGATGCACGGCAGATATCCAGAACGGTGGGCTTGGCCCTCACTGCGGGCTTCTGGGGAGGCATGAGCGCCCGACGCACCTCCTTTACATACTGCGCTGGCACGTAAAAGGCCTTTGTGCCCTCCTCCTTCTTCACCTGCCACCAGTCCTCATTGGTCTTCTTCACCAACATGTACCACTCTCCCTGGCGGATCGTCACCATCTTGTCTTTGGCCTTGTACTCATAGTCGTACTCCACCTCGATGTAGACATGGCCCGGGGCGATGGGCAGCCCCTCTCTGTCAGCCATGACTGCCGGAACACGCACTTGAACTCTGACCTCAGCTGCTCAGCGACCCAGGCCTAGAGGGCTCCTCATCTCTGACCAGAGAAACTGCTGCGCTGCAGGAGATAAGAAACACAGGGAGGGTTTTTTTTTCTTTCAGTTAAATGTCACAAGCAAATTTTTGAGGCACAAGCCCTTTAGAAGGCAACAGAGAATCACCAAACCACGTAAACATACTCGCATTTCTTGTACAAACCACCAACCCTGTCAACCCCAACACTATTACTCGCCTGATTACCACAAACCACAAAGTACTACCACAAACCACAAAGTAGTACACACTCACAGTATGACATGAGCTACTTCCAGACAGGCATACTTTATTGGTCAGTCAAGTAAAGAACACCACATGAAAACTCCTCCCTCTGATCATCAAAAACCACAACAGACAGTCAACACTGATTGTTCTGGTAAGTGATATCACTGCTAAGGATATCCAGCCTGGTAACCTGATCACCCTCTGTGGAGCTGAAGGTGATGACAACATGACCCCACACGCTGATCCTGCATGCGATTCAGTGACTACAATGACTCCCTGGAGCTCACATTCCCTCAGAGACTGCATCCAAAAATAAAGTGCGTGTCTTTTTAAAGATTCTGCAGTTTGGCATCATTACGCATTAATGCAGTTACAGGACACAAGTCAGAAACCTTTAAAGAGCTGAGGGCGAGCTTCTCGATTTATCATACACAGCATGTGAGTAAGAGGACAGCTGGGCCCTCACCACTCCTGCAGGGTTTGTTTTGGGACGAGGCCTGTCATTGATCCGTCTGTCAGAGAGTCTCCCTTCGTCTGTAAACCTAAATAAATACCTGGGCGCTCCCTCTGCCGCCGAGCCGCAGCTCCCCGCATATCAAATTCTTCCTCCCTGAAATAGTATCCGCTGTGGACCGACATCCTGGAAGTGCAGGCGGCAAAAGCAGGTGCTTTTAGTGAGGCGTGAGAACACGCTGCTGAATCTATAAGAGGGCCGTGCTTATGTAAAGGAATATGAACACACATTCTGAAGCTCAGACTGACAGCTACACACCCAGAATAGATTTATGCTGAGAGCCGTCTGGGCCAGAGTGCAAGCCCATGAGAGATGAGCAACATATTCATAACAGGCTTAAATTGTTTCTCTTTTATCGGTTTCAACTCTGTAACACACACACACACACACACACAATGCTACGCGATCATCAGGCTGTGGCTCTTAGTGCATGTGCCTGACAGCAGCCCAGTCCGGGCCTGTCCCAGTACAAGCTGCAGCCATGATGTCAACGCACATGCCCAAGCCTTAATGAATGACTGCCTCTCAAGGAACAGTCACGGTCTGTTTTAATTGGTGTGAGCATTGCAATGAGTGTCACAAATCCTCATGTAACCCCACACAGACACAATCTACAGTTCACACCATCCCCAGAGGTGCCGGAGATGGAGTCAGGAGTCTGACAGAGCTTCAAGTCACGCACATGATAACAGCACTATCAACAATGCTCAATGACAGACAACGTCCTAACCTTCTTACAGTGCTGCTGCACTGTGTTTCTGCTGAGAGATTTGGCCCTAGTCCCTCCAGGAAGTTAGGACATTGTGATTACAAACATTAAAGCAAATTCAATTAATTCCAGTGAATTCTAAACAACCTGGCAATTTTATCAAATCACTACAGCCAGGGCTTCACAATATATATATATATATATACATACATCTTCCATTGACCCATTCAAGTTATCTGGTGAAAATTCTTGTATTTTTGCCATATAACATTTTATATAGCAGAAAACCAAATATCACAATGGAATTTTTTTCCCCAATATCGTGCAGCCCTTACCACAACTTACACGTAAATTTGACCAATCATCGTTGTTTTTCATAAAGTTTCACAAATTATAGTCGTTACCTTTGCAAAACATTGAGCCATGCATGTACGTCACCAAAATAACGTCCTTGTTTCCAGTTGTGAAGATAAAGTCATGTAACACAAACATCTTGCTTTATTAGGGCTAACTGTTTTGCAGCATGTTGTGGTGGAAAATAGGAATCGACCAATATTGTTTTTCAGGGTCAATACAGATACAGAATATTAGTAATGAAGGAGACCAATAACCAATATTTGGAACAGTTATACATTTGCAGTACAACTGAAAATCATGGTGTCAAAATTGAGAATTACCAGTGATGGAATGTAACTAAGTACCATCAATGTACTGTACTTAAGTACTATGTTGAGGTACTTTACGTGAATTTTTCCATTTCATGTTCAGCTACTTATACTTCCATTTGGCTACATTTATCTGATAACTTTAGTTGCTAGTTACTTTGCAGATTCAGATTATTTAATGTTGATAGGCTATTACTTGTGATGGGTAACCAATTAGATAGTGTAGTAGACAGGACATTGAGTGAGACCATTGGGGGTTACTACAGACAGAAAGAGAGAGGATAATGCACCAGAACCAAAGTAACACATTTTAAATCAATTTATTTAATTGACAATGGGACACAGAGAACACCACTAAAGACAATCAGAATACAAAACATCAGCCTCAATAATCGGTCAGGCCAATAATCGGTCTATCCATAGTGGAAAACACATGAAATGCATCGATTGACTTACACTGGCTGAAACATGAAGACTGCAGACAATACACATCACATTGACAGAGGCTGTTGCATCCAGATCTATCTCAAGTGCTTTAAGAATCAAGGTGAGGTTGAATAAATAATATGAATGGTTAGTGGTGATGTTTGTGTAGTATTATCACAAAGTAGTAGCACTGTGATTGCCTTGTTTGTGTGACAAACTGAAGAAAATAGTTCAGAGATAAACAGTCTCAAATAGATGGATAAAAAATGTAGAGCTCTTTTTTATAATTTCCACATGCTCCTGCAATTTCATTGCAAAAAAAACACCAAAAAACTCTGCAACATGCTGAAAAAGCCAGAAAAATCTTGAAGGGACTGTTTAGCCATGTGTACTGCATTGTATGATAACAGATAAAACTTGAAAGTGACATGACGGTGCCAGAGTACGAGAATGTCACGCTGTTTTTATCCAAAGATAACTTTGTCTGTTGGATCACCAGCAACTGTCCTCTTCATACCATTAGCATCTGAAGTGGGAGACACTTAGCCAAAAGATTAAGGCGCCAAAACATACAACAGTATAACCAGGCAGCATCAAATAGCTGATTAAATGACAAAATATTAAGTAACTCTAACTGTCTTTCTGCAGCAAATCAAAAGAGAAACCGTAAAAACCAGACAGAAGCTGGCAGGAGATCACGCATGACATCGCTCACCTCCGCAGAAGCCCACAACTGAGTCACCACGACAAAAACTTACTGTTACACTGACTCAGACACAATACAGCAGAAATTTACAACTCCACTCTCCCCCTCGCTCAACTGCTGCGGCGTCTCAGAGCTCTGGCAGAGGGCCCGAGAGAGTAAATTTCACTGCAAATGAATCACCGTCCCCGCATGGTGTCAGAGTAAAGTGAAGTCTCAGAGGAGCGCGTTAGCCAACTTGTTGCTCTGTGAAGACCCAAAGGATGCTGCTCATGTTGGCACAGCTCATTACAGCAGTGACTTAAACACTACTGTCCATCTGTCATTGTCATTTTTTCGTTTTGGGAATTATTCAAGTGAGGTCTAAGCTGTCGTTAACAATATGTTTTATGAATTTGTTTTGATCAGGTTTGACTGTGTGTCCTCACTTGTTCATGCTATTATACAGCAGCCAGACCTTATTCAGCCCTCAATATAACTATTAGATGGCCAACAAATTTTTCATAACTTTATGTTGATTGTGTTGCTGTTCTTCAGGGCTCCAGGGTACAACTACTTTGGTCACACGTGTGCCCAGAAGTTGGTCAGGTGTTACTAAACATTTTCATTGATTGCACTGGTGCACCTGAAATGTATTATATGTATATATGTATATAGCTTTACCACTAAGTTTAAACCTTTATGTCAATGAATGTTTTTTTTTTTTTATAATAGCCATATATATTTTAGGTTTATTTATTTGTGTTTCTCTAGCACTTTAAACAACAGCGCTTTGTAACTTTTAACAATAAGCAATTGAGGTTACTGCAATTTCTTGTTGCATGTGCTGTGATTTGAACAAGAAAAAAAATATCTGTACCTTTCTTCCTGTTTACAATCATTTACATAAAGTCTTCAGATATCAAATTAAGATGTATAATTAGGTGCACCTAAACTATGTGCTGGTAAACCTAAACAAAAAAGTTAGGCACAACAGTGTTACCAGTGTAAAAAGTTAGTCCCTGAACGTTACTGCAAAAATCTGACTGCATTTTATCTGCAGGCATATGTCATTCTATAGAACACATCAATCAAATAGATGTGATGCCAGATTTGGTTCCTTCAGGAAAAATCTCCCTCATGACTATTCCCGTAGGAAAGGTTATTTAAAAAATGTTTGCGCCCCTTGTCCATATGGATATGTCTGAACTGCAATGCTAGAAATCAGTGTCATCCAGCTACAAAAGCACCTGTATAAACTGCATTATGGCAAAGAATTATAACATAGCACTCAAAGCTAGCTGTCAGTTAAGGTTAATGGCTGGCAGATAATCAAGGTACTGCATTGGCTCAGAGATCACGACCTGTGCTTTTGTCTGCATACATCTGCAGACCAGCCACTGTAGCAGCAAAACACCCTGAGACTCGGACTGCCTTTGTCCCTGTGCTTCATTCAAAACAGATGTGGCCGAGCATCATCCACTCCAACATGTGCTGCTGCTGGCTGCTGCATTTTACTCCATCTATGCGGCTCCTTCCCTGCACATTTGTTTATGCACGCTGTGAAAACAGTGTTCTTTTGTTATTAGGCAGTGTAAAAGCCCTGCAAACAAGCACCGTGGGTGTAGAAATTGTTGGGGCTGAGCGGCCAGAGCATGCCTGGGGCGGGTGGCGGTGGTGAGGGGGGCCATAGGTGGGGGGCAGGGCCCCTTCCAGCCCCACACAGACTGCAGAAATACAACACAAAGGAGTTTAATCCATGTGCATTCATAACAAAGGACCCGGACTCGACATCACCAAGGATTCCCAGGAGCGAGAGAAGGGCAGGGACATGCTGCCGGAGAAAGCCCCCCTGAACGGGGACAAACAGCCCAAACACACCGCGACAAAATAAGATGAACCTATGTGTAGGTGTGTGTCACACCGGCTGATGCTATCACGTGGAATGTTTAATTACCCGCCTGTTAAAATATCCAAAACGTCCTGAACTGGTCGCATTTCGATTCATTACCGATGGGAGACGTTTGAGTGACAATTTCCAGAAGCTTCGTGTGTGGACAAAAGCACTGCAGGTTCACTGACACAAACCCTCCGATCTGCAACAGCGTGCATAGCAACAAAGTAACTCCGACAGAAGCCAATAGCCTCTCGCTGACCAGGCGACGAGCAGCGCCACGCAAAGCGGACACATACTAACCTCGAATAACTCCAGTGGTGTCTCCGTGTTGTGCGTCGACCGTGGAGATAGTTAGCAGGAACTTTTCCCACCTATTTTGCTGTCAGCAGCTCCGACTGAGTCCGCAGCAGACCTCCACTCAGTCGGTCTGTTCGCAATCCCCCGCCTCTCCACACTCTGTCAAACGGTGTGCGGCTCAACGAGCCATATCCGGTCACAACCTTCAAAGTAAAGCTTTAGTCGAAGAACGTGGCTTATGTTTTGTTTCTGGGTTCTCTTTAATTTCTCTGTTTTGGATGACACTTTCTCACACTTTGATTTGATAAAATTTGATTTGGGGGAAACATGACATCTTTATTAATATGTGTGGTGGAGGCTGTTGATAACAATGATTATAATTCTTGAATTCAAAGAAAGCATGAAAAAGTCTTTAAAAAGTGTCTTATAATGCATATCCAAACAATCACAAGTTCACAACCAAGTAAAAATGTACAACAAGAATTGCTATAGCCCCAAATACATTGGCATACATACACACATACTGTATTTTTTCTAAACACGGGTGCCATTTAAAGGTGTCTAGAGGTTATTAGAATGAATTTTAAACTTTAGTATGTAAATCTTTCATAAAAAGACTACTGAATGTCATGCAGTATTGTAAATGGGGCTATACATTGTTAAATGTAAATGTCACCACTGTTAAATCCAATTTCCCATGCACCATTAAGTTGTCTTATTTTGGGAATAGTTTATTTTATTTTGAAGGCAAATTCGACAGAGATCCGTGTTTAGTCAATGTGCTTCCGTTCAGCTTGACGTGCTTGTGGTCTTTAACCAGCAGACGCTGGTCTGTCGCTCCCACCCCACCCGTCTGTCACCGCTGATAGACGGCGTCCAGAACCCCGCGGCCGGCCTTTAAACGCCTCGCTGTCCGGTGCCTCCCAACCCGGGGTGTGCGGACACCCGGGGGCCTTTGATGGAGTTCCAGGGGATCCTCTGTTAAAACTGTTTCTATGTCACTTTTATTCAAGTCCCTGAAAATCATTGCAGTTATAGCCTAAGAATAACTATTTCAAAATAGAATTTCAATTAAAGCCATAATCTAAATTTGTGGGATAAACATGTGAAGATGAAAATGTCCCCTCTCTCCTCTCCTCAGCCGAGCTCTATCTGGCAATCACAGCAGGGAGTCTCACCATGTGAGGAGGATCATGAATGATTTAGTGCCTGGATGATCCAGGAACACAGCAAGTCTTCAATGGAGAACACTCAGACTATGGAAGACTGAAATTAGCCTGAGGCAACCAGGCTCACAGTTTACATGATTTCAGAATAATGTATGAATATGGTCTACACAGTCATTTAATCACATCATTGCACATTGTTTGTTTGCATATTTGTGTAAAAGCACACCCTGTTGGTGTAGGCAGGGAAGTGACAGACATGCTGATTTCTGGGACTTCCAGCATTGTTCGCTGAAATCTAATGACTGATATGCATGTTGATATGAAAACAATGAAAATGAAACACCATACGGAGCTCATTATTTACTCCTTATGCTTTGGTCAGGATATCATAGGGAATTAATTCATTTTCATTTAAAATAGTAGTGTTTAATTTGTGGTTTCCCAGCTTTCTATTTACTTTCAAAAACCTTTAACTCATTTATACACGTTAACAGTCTTTTAAAAATAAACTCAAACTTGTGTTTAGGATCCAGCCTATATTTGGACAATACCTCAAACACATAAAAACAAAGCTGTGTGACTCAAATCCTCTCATTGTAGGCAAATAAATAAACTACGATAAGGTTTCCAATTTAAATTTAATATCTCTAGAATAAAAACTTGACTTGAGATCCAAGTCTACAAAAACCTCCTGTGGCAATAGACTGCAGTTTTCAGTGTCCTCAGTGTTTTAACCATACATGTACAGTGCTGTCGTAACCTGGACAAACTGTACAAGCACTTTAATTCAAAGACTTTTTAACATTAAGTCATCAGTAATACTTTAACTTTATATACTTGCTCCTAACTTTATATACTTGCTCCTACCACAGAGCCAACAGACTTCAGAGTGTTACAGAGTAATTAATCATCAACTTTTCTGCTGTAAATTCAAGCATTTCCAGCTCAGTCTGGATACATTAACAGGAAAACATAATGGATGTCTTAGCGGACAAAGTAAACATGAGTGAGCTCTTACCTGGAGAAATAAATCAGGAATAAATACAATTTGTTTCTATCTACTCCCAGTGCCTTTTTTGCCCTGAGCCAAAGACAAGAGTGTACTTCTGGTGTCAAATTCTCTTTGAAAAAATGAAGAGTTTAAGCTGGGGTTGGTAAATTATTCCAGAAGCTGTTTTTTTGTTGTTGTTTTTTTTGTTGTTGTAGTAAATCATTTAACATACTGACAGCAATCATAAATGAAAAAGAAAAAAATCCAGTATCAGTGGCTGTTGCAGGCGTCTAATAAAGCCCATCCAACAAGGTTGGAATAGTTAGATAGCTATGACAAGATGCCCTGTGCTAGTACACATAGTACACAGCACCTGAGCCTGTTGTTCAGCAGCTAGCTAACTCAGTAGCACATAGCACACAGCCACTGAGCCTGTTGTTCAGCAGCTAGCTAACTCAGTAGCACAAAGCACACAGCCCCTGAGCCTTTTGTTCAGCAACTAGCTAACTAAGTAGCATAAAGCACACAGCCCCTGAGCCTTTTGTTCAGCAGCTAGCTAACTCAGTAGCACAAAGCACACAGCCCCTGAGCCTTTTGTTCAGCAGCTAGCTAACTCAGTAGCACAAAGCACACAGCCCCTGAGCCTTTTGTTCAGCAGCTAGCTAACTCAGTAGCACAAAGCACACAGCCCCTGAGCCTTTTGTTCAGCAGCTAGCTAACTCAGTACCACAAAGCACACAGCCCCTTAGCCAAAGTGACCAGCAATGGCAGCAATAGATTCGTTTAGCGGCTAACCTAGTAAGCACAAAGCAGACACCTACTGGGTAGCCTTTTTGGACTGAGGTATGTTTGTGACGTTAGCTTGTATTTATATGGTTGCTGCACATAACAGAGTTATTTATTATGTTTATCAGACTGAAAAAGCTAATAGTGCATAATGGTTTTAACAAAGCAACATGTCGCATTATGTGTTTGTTATTTAGCAAGACAATAATGTGTTAAGGTTTCTTTTAGGCTTGAAGGAATGTGCAGTACAAGCTATACTTATATACAATATATACACACTTTGATATTGTAAGAATGGTTCCATTGGATTCAGGTAAAAGTTCAGTATCTAGGCTAAAACATCTCTGGACCTGGGGCTTTGGCTTCTTGCTGGGTGACTGTGCTCCAGCCTCAGGAGCTGTAGGAGGAAACAGAAGAGAGAAAAGGAATGAAACCGACTCTCCTCTTGTATAAGCATGTTATCTGTTTGGATGTCTGAGCTGTGTGTATTCTTTGCTTACCTGCTGTTGCCTCCTCCTATGATGGCAGGCAGGTTGTTCTGGATGAGGTTGGACCTGATGATGCTGGGAGAGGCTCCCGGCAGCTGGCCTGGTCTAATGGGCTTGGCTGGGTCGGACGCAGACAAATGACATTGGTCATATACATAGAGCAGGTTGACACAGCACATCATTCATATTATACATACAGTTCTCATTTCTTCTTTAAAATTCAAAGGAATAGTTTAGGTATTTGGGGAAATAAGCTTATTGACTTCTTTTTGAGAGTTAGTGGGGAGGTTGATACCACCCAGATCCGATCTAAAAGCACCAGGGGGCAGTTGGTTAGTTAACCCAGCTTATCATAAAGAATTTAAACAGAAAACTCTCTTTACATATTAGATCTCCTTTGTTTTATCTATAGACACACACACATTTGCATCTTCTTATTGTTTGCCAGGAAACAGTAAACCTGCAGTGCAGGATTTTTACACATAAATGAACCTCTGTTAAATTCTTGCCTAACGAGTTCACACAATGCTGATTAAGCCCATCACTGCCAGATAAATCTCTCTGTATTTCCCAGTACACTGGAGAGTTTAAATGTGGAGCCTGTAGGGACTTTCTCGTGCTGGTGCACTGGTAACGATGCAGAGCAAATAGCAGTATAGCAGAGGTTATGGCATCACAAGCGCATCGACAGGGCTTGTGCAATTACTCTCACTGGCAGAAGGGGGTGACAAAAGTTTGGCACTGCAGGTTAAAGCAGGTAACTCACCGTAAATTCACAAATTTTACCTAACCCTCAGCAGGTCCCACATTATGCTTATTTTCAGGTTACTACTTTTATTTTGGGTCTTCTATAAGAGGTTTATATGCTTTAATGTTCAATAACACATTATTTATATTCTCATACTGTCTACTGCTGCAGCACCTCTAATCACCCTTTGACTGAACGTTCTGTTTCAGTGCCTGTCTCCTGGAAAGCCCACTCTGCTCTGATTGGTCGTCTCTCACAGGCCTGAGGAGCCACTGCCCACTATGTTTCTGCCTCAGCTCTGTCTGTGTTTTTGCAACTACAGCTGGGGGCGTGGTTAAGTATAGTTGTGACATCACAACCTCATGGAAGTGCAGATGGCTTGTTTAAAGTCACAGTTTCTTTGGATTTGACTCGTTAATAAACCTTGTAGACAGTTAAGTTTCTTTCTTTTTGGACTTTGCAGTTTTCAGGATATTGGTTTGCATATTAACGCATTATTTTTCGACACATTATCATGATATTTGGTCCAGTGCATGAAATAGAGTCAGATATATGTATGTCTGTGTCCACCTACCTATCTGTGCCGAGGGTCTCCTGCCCATGTTTTTGGGCCTGGCAGCGTCCTTAATGCGCTCCATCTCCTGCTCGTAGCGGTTTCGGTCTCGAGCTGCATTCTCTTTTGCCTCCTTCAGAGCTGACTCCAAGGCTTTGACCCGCTCAACAGTTGCCCGCAGGCGCTTCTCCATTTTAGGAATCTCACCACGAAGGTCGGCGTTGTCCCGTAGCAGCTACACAAGGGAACACAGAGAGAGGGGGAGAGGGAGAGGACACAGACAGCGTGCAGCCTTTCAGCACAAAATCAGGTGTAAGTCACTTTTTTTTAATTCATTTAGGCAGGAAGCACTGAGCTATGTTTCTACATGGTTTTACCTGCTTGTGAACTTTGGTGAGCTGCTCCAGGTTGTTCTCCAGGAAGCAAATCTTCTGTTTCTGGGCATTACTGCCTTCTGAGTCGTCATTCTGAGCATTCTGCACAAGCACAACACACAGCTTTATTTATACACTGTATTCACTCATGCCTCTTCTACTCTTCACTCTGCCTTCATTTATAAATGTACCTTTGTACAACTGATTTGTTACATTCGCTTCTTATGACTTAGTGTCTGTAGACAAAACCCCTGAAGCTAAAGCATCGCATGTATGTCTAAATGAGATGATAAGTAGGAGATTTGGGATGGGTGCACCACCATGGCATATTCTGTGTCTTCCAGGAAAGCCTGCTTTGCCTTTGTTTATCTCACCAAGCTTGAGCCTGAGGGCTTGAGATGCACGCCAGGCTCAGGGCCTGGGTCCCTAATTTACAGCTGCTACCTTTGAAGAATCAGATGGCCTACTTATTGCAGACACTTTTTGTTGTGATCCCTGGATTCATTAAAATTTAATCACAGTGCAAATTAAATGGAGTGCAGCCGGTGCATGAGCGAAATATGGATCTATTTGTTTCATTGCAGGTAAGTGTCCTGGTCGGGACACGAGGAGCTCATGTGATATTTCATAAAATTGGAGATTAAATCACACACAGAACCAGATCACAGGATGATGATTGCAATGATAATGTCCAACACTGTCAGGACTTTTACCTTTTTCATTTTAGTGGCCAGGTCTTGGACAAAAAGCCTCCTGAGGTTGTGGAGTGTCTGCAGCTCTCGGGCCTGTGTGAAGTCAAGGAAACCAGCTTAGAGAGACAACAGTGTACAGACCATTAGTAAAGATTATTAGACACATTAGCTAACTGTTAATTAATGCCACTTATTGTATTAACTAATGTTATAAGCATCTATATAAACTATTAAATAATGTATATGTATACATTAGTTAACATTCTTAGTTGACTGTTAATTAAGTGTTAGTTAATGCGCATCACTATATTAACTAATGTTTAAAGCGTCTCTTTAATGTATTAAATAATCTATAAATACCTTAGTTAACATAAAAACCATTAGTTAATATTGTTGACAATTAGTTATCTGCTAATTAACTGTTAGTTAATGTATATTGCTGTATTAACTACTGTTAAAAGTAACCATATAAACTATTATACAATGTTAACACGAAGTGTAGTGCAGGATAATGTAAAAAAATGATATTGCGATCATTCTGACGGATCTTGTGATTGTGATATGATTCGCAATTAAAGGGAATGATCATTTTTGCAACACTACAGTACTTCATTGTAATGTTACCTTTACCTTTATCAAAAAATTGCAGCTTCTTGCGATTTGAATATTGTGCTTGGCCATATTGCGATTGCAATTATATTTTGAATAATTGTGCAGTCCTGGTTTTTAGTAATAGTAGTAAAGGAGGAGAAATACCATCAATGCAAAATCTGCTTAGAATTAGTGTGTAATATGGATTTGGGACACAGATTCAATCCTGAAGTTGAATATTGTATATATTTATGCTATATACATAATAATTGATTAATATCTATAAAACAGCATCCCAAAAGATTTGGGTGTACCAATTATTTTTTGTACTTGCTCACAGCATTGACAGTATTGGGTTATTAAAGTAGGCGGGACCCCCTCTCTGGATCGAGATGTTGAATCTTTCAAACGTCACTTTGTCATTTTTTAAATTAAACCATGGAAATCAAAGAAATTCCTTTCACCTCCATTGTATGTAAAAATCAATTCAAATCTTTCTTTTCGTAATGTGGTTGAATTTGGACATGAACTGACCACAGTCTCCTCCAGTCCCTTCAGGTCCTGTCTGGCCTGATCCCGCCTGTCCTGCTGCACCCTGCAGAACATAAAATTGATGTTACTTTGTGCAAATGGCACAACGGGAAAGGGCTGCAGTGGTTTACACGTTGAAACATTACGTGAGCTCTTGCAGTTGGCGGTTCTTCTCCTGGTCGGCAGCCTTGAGCTTCTCGTGCTCCACCCTCAGCCTTTCCTGCTCCAGCATGATCTTCTGGTTTAGACTACACAAATGTCAGTAACAGCATCAGTACTGAACTATTAGTCACCTTTAGAAAGAGAAGTGCATGCTGATATTGTGTCTTACTCCTGCAGCTCTGTGAGCAGTTTCTCCTTGTTGTCCAGCTCGTCTCTCAGGCTGCTGATCTGTTTCTGATGGATCTCTCTGTGAGACTGGATCTGCCTCTCCACAGCATCCTGAAGAGACACAAGCAACAAGGTGGTGTCATAACATCGATTTGGAGAGCACACTGGTAAGAGCTCAGTGGTACTATACCTTTACTTCATTGGCAGATTGGATCTCACTGTCCTTTTCCATGGTGTTGACCCTCTCTGGAAGGAGACAAAAAGCACAAATGTGACAACAAAAAAAAAAAAAAAGAAAAAGAAAGAAAGTAATGTGAGCAAATTGCTGTTGTAATGGATTTTTTTTTTTTAAAGATTGGTAGAGGATGTCTTTTCTGGAGTATTTCTCATGTCATTCTGTTCTGTAAGGCCTTGGAAAAGAAACTAAATAAAAACTGTGAACAGGTCTGGTTCTGGAAGCCACAAATCAACAGCTAGCGATGGCTCAGTTAGGATGAGTTCATTTAAGTTCAGTTTTCAACAGGATATCAAGTGCTCTAGAGAGGACAATGAAAGGGTTGATGCTGGATGTGTTCTATGACAGCGCAGTAAGTTGTACTGTGCTCACCTTGGGCTTTGATCCTGACTACTTCCTCATTGAGAGTGTCCAAATTTTCCTCCAGCTGTCTTTTCTTCTGCTCTACATTCTGGAGGGAGTCTGTCAGGGACTTGATCTTAGCTTCATGCTGGACACCAACGGGAAAATGAAAAAGACATGAACAATTATAAACTGTCACCTGTGATTAGAACTCACACAAACTCCATCACTGCTGTTTTCTAAACCCAGAACAAACAGTGTTAGACATGAAACAAAACCATCAGCTTAGTAAGCTGCTGTATGATTGATAACCACACGATGCCGTTTTAATTAACGGCCACATTTGTCACTATGGTGACAGTATCCATGCTGGCAGAAGCAGCAGTTACCTGGGAGATGCGGAACTGGCAGGCAGTCAGCTCCACCTCCATCTCCTCTCTCTTCTGGTTGCTATCAGACTGGGTGCTCTCCAGCTGTTTGCTGCGCTTCACCATCGTCTTCACCTCTGACTTCATCTTACTGATGTAGAGACGGGCCACAGTGAACTCTTCATCAATGAGACCAGTGCTCTCTTGTTGCTGAGAGGTCAGAAAAACAGTAATCAGCCATGGAAGATGTGCCTCAGGTTTTGTCTTTTTGTCTGTATAGATATAATTAACAGTAAGTAACAGTCTGTTGCACATTTCTACCAATGATTAACTGAACACCACTGAATAACCATTACAGCTCAATACACAGACACCAAACTGCATCAGCAGAAGCTTAAAGGGAATAGACAGAGGCAGTGATTTTTAGGACTGCTTAATCTGGGATACATTTGTAGATTAAAGGATGAGTTCACCACAAAATGAAAATTCAGTTTATGCTCTTTTTAAAAGCCCAAATCATCACTGTAGCTGCTAAGCTAAAAGCGCTAGTGCACACTGAAGTGGGTGCACTAGCTCTACTTCTTTTTATTTTTATGTTTTGTTTCAGTTATTTTTTCCCATTTTAAAACAAGTCTGCAGCTACTTCAGTTGTTTAGGAGAATGCTGCAACTCTGTTTTGCTGTGAAGCTCCATAAATGTTTTGTGGACTATGAAACTGACTTTCCATCAGCAGGGAGGGAGGAGATACTTAATGAATTTTCATTTTTGGGTGAAGTAATGCTTCAATTGATCAGTTGCTTGCTCTGTAAACGGTACGGAAATAATAATAATGCCCTAGATGACATCTTTGAATGGTTTCGTTTAACCAACAGTTGACAAAAGATTTTAAAATGACAATTACATAAAACAAAGCAAAGCATCAAATCCTCACATTGATGAAACTGGAACAATTAATAAATGATCTGTTATCAACATTGTTTTCAATCTTCTGTCGATGAACAAATTCATAACTGATGGACTGTTTGCTTTACTGGCAACATAGATGATCACAGGCCATCTCTGAGATACAGAGATGACAAAAAACACACAAAGACAAGAGACACTGAGGATTACCATTCTAATGAGTGGAGTGTAAGTCCAGCTGGTATGGTTAACTTTCCTCTAGGAACTTCAGTGTTGTAAGGCTATTAGCATTTACAAAGTGGAGGTATTGTATATTTCCACAAGAGATACTTGACATATCTCTGCTGGTGAGGCACAGAGTTTAAAATAGACCGGCCAGGATTTTAACCCTTCAGCTGCTAATACACTAGAAACTAAAGGCTGTGCAAAATGAAACTGCTGTCAAACTCCCTCTGAACACAGCACTGCAAACAAGTGTCAGCATACTCACTTCAGTGTGAAGTGTGCCCATAATAACACTCTACAGCAGATAGGCCCACCGGATAACGAGACACTCACTCCATTCTTGCATGATCATATTCCTCCGTTACACTAGAACATTGATCCAATTGTAGATTGACAGAAATGTGTTGCTTTTCTCTGTTTCATATGTTTGGAAACAGTGTTTGTGTTAGACTGTTGGTATGACAGTACTAAACTGAATACGTCACAGAGAGCTGTAGGGAATTGCGAAAAGCATTTTCACAATTTACTCACATCTTGTAGACTTAAAGGAAAAGTTCTCCATTATCATTATCTCCTTACCCCATGCTGGTGAAGAATAAAAAAATCTATATAATGGATCCATACAGTTCATCAAGCATAATCCAAGTCTCCAGAAGCCCCAAGATCCCAAATTGATTTGAAAAGAGATTACTCACACTCTTGTCACACAGTCAAGCTTGTGCACCTACTTTAGGCACTTTTAGTTTAGCAGCTACAGTAAAGATTTCAGCTTATATAACATGTCTTTTCACATCAATTTGGTATCTCGGGGCTTTTAAAAAAAAGTCTTCAGCTACTTCAGTTGTTTAGGAGAATGCTGCAACAGTGTTTTGCTGTGAAGCTCCAGAAATGTTTTGTGGGCTACAAAACTTCCCCTGACTTTCCATCAGCATGGAGGAGAGGCATTTGTCACTGAACTTATCCTTTAACAATTATTCATTAAATGAGTTAAATGATAATTCGTGGATCTTAGATCATTTAACTCATTAGTCAATCTAAAAAAATTTTTATCAGCAACTATTTTCTTAATATTTGGCAAAAATGCAAAACATCACCTGTATTTTTTTAATTCTGAGGATTTGTTGCTTTTATTTCTTGTGATAATTAAATGAATCAGGATTCGGGAGTGTTGGCAGACAAAATAAGCAAATTAGTAGAACTTGTAAACTTTTAAACTAAACGCATGTACTACAAATAAATGACAATTGAAATAATTGTTTTGATACTTGGTGATGATAAATTAATTGCAATTTTGACATGAGAGGAACATGATGAAAACAAAGACAAAACTACAAAGCATGTGGCCCAAAGGACGCATGCAATGGCAGCAAATGTGTCGGCTACTATAGTAGTATAATGTCTCTAATATCAGTGTGTAATTTTGTGTTTAACAGGCCATTGTTGTTCTGACAAAATCTCAATCTATTCTTTGTTTCTATTTTGTTTCTCCACTCGAAAAACAATACGTCACCACCAGGACTGGTAACCTTTATGTCGTTGCTTCCCACAGCGATTCCGATTTCAGCCAGGTCTTTGAGTAATGATGACATCATCTCAGTGACCCTCTTCTTCTGGTGGTTGGTCATCTCCTTCAGCTTCTGGAGTTCAGAGTCAATGGAGGCCAAGGAGCTCTGGTGGTGGATGATAACATAAATAATACATACCTTACAAAGTGATCATGTACACTCATTGTCATCGCTGTCAATGGAGTCAGATAACAGTACCGATTTCTCATTAAGCTCCTCACTGAGAGCCTCAAACTCTCTTGCTTTGTCCTCAACTTCCTGACTCTTCTGGTCGTAGTTGACGGCCAGTTCCTCCAGTGCCTGCAGCACCTCCTTCACCTCCTCCTTGGAGGCTTCGTTCTCTGCCAGCAGCCGGTTTAGCTCTGTTTGCAGGGTGGCGTGATCTTGGCGGGAGGAGGATAAGAGCTAGAGAGAGATGAAGAGGGTGAAACGAGAATCAAGTCTGAAATTCATAACAGGATTTTAAAAATACATGACTACACAGCTAAAACAAGCTAATGTGTACAAACTATAAGGTTGCAGTGCTCCTGCTGAGGGTGAATTACAGTCTGACCTCTCCTGCAGGGCTACTAATGGTCTGCTATCAGCTGTCAGACTGGGTTTGTGCTAACAGGAATAGCTGGAGGGCTGAGAAGCAGTGGGGGGAGTTGGGAAGGGGAGGGCAGGGCAGGGGAGAGGAAGGGGGGAGCTGTATCACCTCCTCCTGGTCCAACATCTGTTGCTCCACCTTCTCCACCAACTGAGACTGCTGGTTGATCTCATCATCCTGGATGAAAGGGAGGATGGTGAAGAGGAGAGAGGAAGAGAGAAATGTCATACATAAGTCATTTTTCCCACAGCAATCAGAAGCACTACTGAACAGAAGCCAATCACGCCACCTGCTGACCAAAAGGAATACTACACTTTAGCAGGAGTGAGCTTTGGATGCATCACATTATGGAAGAATACTGTGTGAAAGTGACAGATACAAGCAGAGTTAATGTCAGCAGCATTAACAATGTTTAACTATCACATTTGAAACATATTGTATGGTATTCAACTTTAACATGACCATATCATTTAAAGGTAACACTTCATTATAATCATCATTAACAAATGGTAAAGGTTAATCAAACTTAAGTTTATATTAATTTCACTACTTATAAACCATTTATTAATCATTTGTTTGAAGTTGCAACTGTTGTTATGATACTTTGTAAATGGTTAATAAATACTGTGTAGTTCATCTATAAACATTGTGTGGATGGCCTTTATAAAATTGCAACCGATGTTTATCAACCCTTACTTTAATTGTTTATTCAATGGTTTATAAAGCATTTCATTGTTAGTTCACAATAAAATAACTATGAACTAGTGTTTAATGAACTATAAATGTACCACTTCAGTTTGAACATGGTGGTTCCACCATATAGCAACTTGCCATATCTCACTTGAGAAATGAGGACCTACATACATACATACTTTCAGTGGACAAATATGGATAAATATGGTCACTTTGCTGTCAGTAAACCACATATTGTATAGTGGTTCTGTTCTTACCTTGTCATCCAGCTCTTTGTAGAGCTTGGCAAGTTCTGCCTCGTACTTCGCTCTCTCTGCGTCTGTAATTTTGACCCCGGGCAGGCTGCTCAGGGCAGGTTGTGCTGGTGTCTTATCATTGTTGAGCGCAGTGTCCAGGGCCTGGACCTCTTCTTTGGCCTTTTCTTTATCAAACTGTTCCTCTGCTGGCACATTCTCTCCTGCAGAGGGCAGCAGAGAGGGACATCAGTTCCAGTCCCTGCAGGTGTCAGTGATGTGTCACAGTCGCTCAATCAAATCTTTGTTTTAAAACCAAGACTTGTGACAACTCTGTAGTTCTTGTGTCTTTAGATGAGCGTAAGAAAGACATGATCATGCACATGTTTTGCAGAGAACAACACCAGTCATCTTTATGGCTTCGCTAATATGGAAACAAAGGATTATTTCTTTAGGTGTGTCCTTTTCAAGCCCAAAATAGCACCAGTGTGTGATTCAGCTCAAACAAACGAAGATAAGGATACTTTGGAGCTTAGTTTTTTTTCTTCATCTCATTCAAACCATCATAAACAAATGGAATGATCATCTTTCATTTACATTAGCATTCGTACACTGTATTGCTATTAAAATCACATCTCAGTTGTCTCAGTTAAAAGGCTTGTGTCAGTTCCTTAAAAAGTAAATAAGGGACAGGAGATGAGAAATACTGTACATCTGCTCTGAACAGGTTGGTCAAATTATCCTCAATTATTGATAAAGGCCCCATGTTAAGCTCATGTTCAGGATCATAGTTGTATTAAACAGGAAATCTCAAAAAGACTTGTTGAGTAATGGCTAAAATTTGTAACCAATTAAAATTTGATTAATCGATTAAAGTCTTTTTGAGATTTCCTCTCTTTTCTGATTATAAAGCAGGTAGGTGCCATATAAATACTGTGAAAGTGTGAAAGTGCTCAACCAACAGAAAATTGCCCGTGTTTTTGTGAACACTAAAGCATTTAAACATTTTCTATAAACACTTAAAATACAACTATGATCCTGAACATGAGCTTAACATGGGGCCTTTATCAATAATTGAGGATAATTTGACCAACCTGTTCAGAGCAGATGTACAGTTCTTCTTAGCTCCTGTCCCTTATTTACTTTTTAAGGAACTGACACAAACTTTTTAACTGAGACAACTGAGATGTGATTTCAAAAGCTCTGTTTTCACCTTCTGCCTCTCGCCTGTGTGTGTGTCTGCCTTATGCTTCATGCAATACACAGATTTGACCAGCTGAGTAGCTTGACAATGATCAACTGTGTTGTTCCTTGGCTGCTTCTACCCTAGAGGTTTGAGAAGCTGTGCCAGCTAAAAGGTGGAGAGAGATGGCAGGTTAACAAGTACACCGTATGTTGGTCATTTTGCTAACAAGTGGGGTGACCTCCCCACCTCGTCCCTCCAAACCTCGGCTACTGCAGATCATTTTATAGACCCTTCAAGTTCACCTGCCTCTGGTTAAAGCAACATTATGTAGAAAATGGCATTTTGTGTGATTTGGCCCCCCCACAGTTTCTGAGTGCATCCCCACTGTGGTAAATGCAATCCCAGTCCTGTAACAATTCAACAGATGTAATTAAGGTGCTAACTACAAACAAAACTCATACGTGGTAACACGCTGTGATCCCACACGCTCACTGAAGTTATATAGTGCAGAAACAAGACACTGTGCCATCAAAATGATTTTGAAGTGGTTATTTTAAGGCAAAGAAAATAATTACATAATGTTTCTTTAATTGCCCCACACTTATTCATAATGTAGCATATGCAGCATATATAATTGTGAGATAATATTGGACAGTGTATTCCTCACCGCTCCTCCACCGGTTGAGCTCGGTCTCCAGCCAGGTGACCGTGTTTTTCAGCGTCTTGTTCTTCTCCTTCTCTTTCTCCCACTTGCTCTTCCACTGCTCTGCGGTCAGCTCCACATTCACACACACCGTGTTCTTGACGGTCTTTGCCCTGGTG
This sequence comes from Pagrus major, assembly GCF_040436345.1. NCBI lineage: Eukaryota > Metazoa > Chordata > Actinopteri > Spariformes > Sparidae > Pagrus > Pagrus major. The sequence goes on from NC_133233.1 coordinate 5,919,243, forward strand.
AGACAGCAAGGTGTGAATAATGCAGCAATCTTTATTGAATATCATCAGCTCAACCACTTTTAGACTGGTTTGACTGTAAGGCAGACTGACTAGCTGTTGCTTTTTCCTTCTGTTATTATGAACAGGCTATTTCAGGTCACTGGGGGATGTCCGGTTGATGTACCCCAGCTCTACGCCTTGTGTATGCTTTTTGTAAAAAGTTCCATACGTACATACTGCAGACAACCATGTGTTTTCTCACCAGCAAGGAGCTTTTCCAGGAGGGCATTACAGGAATAATTCAACATTTTGGGAATCTTTGCTTTATGGGGAGAGTTAGATGCAAATCCATACCACTCTGTGTGCTAAATATGAAGCTACAGCCTGTAGATGGTTAGGTTAGCGTAGTAGAATAAGACAGAAAGCCTGGCTAGTCTTTAAAAAGCACAGTGAGCTCATCCTCATCTGTGAAGGTGGCGTGACCATTCCCTGGGACTCACAAAGATATGATCCCTCACTGGCTTCCCACGTGAACAGACCAGGCCGATTACTGGGCACACAGGCAGGCCTTTGTGCTACGGTTATGAAAATGCTTATTTTTACCTTTAAACTGCATTCTCTACCGCTGCATTAGAAATGTAACGCCTGATAAGCAGTATACACAGCACTTGTATTTTTACAGGATGCTCGATTGTTATCGGCACGGATACAGAGCTTATTAAGTGGATCGGCCACCATGGGATGGATTCACATTAGTCTCTTTGTCAATGTTATTTATGTATGGCAGACCATCAACATGTTTTTAGCACCACAGTGATATCTGGCCTTGTGTTGTCTTACATAAAACTTTCTCATGATTTCCATGCTGTGTGGTAAACAGATTGTATCTGTATTTCAGTATGTGTGTGTACCTCTGTCCAAACTGCAGTGTGGTCCTGGTCTCAGCATCGTTGAAAGAGGAGGGTGAGCAGCAGATGACCATGGTGGTCCGACAGTTCCCTCCCAGGGAGTCCTGCAGGATCCTGGTCATCTTACTGTCTCTGTACGGTACATAGCTCTGACAGAGGACACAGATTAAAATCCACCATCATTTATTAACAACACTGAGTGTTTCCATGTGGAGTTTTAGGTATACTGTGTCATTCGAGTATGGCATAATGCAATCATTCCAATTAACAATTAGATTACACATTATTATGAGTTTAAAGTCATAATTCTGAGAAATTCTTTGAATCTCTGTGAAAAAAAAAAAAATCTGACTCTTCATCTCAGAGTTATGAGAAAAAATGACAGAATTCTGACATCGATCTTAGAATTCCCAGAAAAGATAAAGAATCTGAGAAAAAACTGAAGAAGCCCAACAAAAGGACAGAAACCTGAGAAAGAAGAAAGAATTACAGAAGAATTCTGACTTGGAACTTAGATCCTGAGGATTGTGAGAAAATAGTCAGAACTCAAACACATGCACACAGTGGCTCTAATCCTCTTCAGCTTCCACCTTTGTGGGAATCCTAAGTGAGCCTTTGAATCATACTTTCTCTCTTAAACACAGTCATTAAAAACAGCTATGATGGAAGCACAGGACCAGTCCATCCCGTCAGAACTGTGACTGTCTCACCGAGCCCTCTGCCAGAGCTGAAATGACGATTCCTAGTGAAGACAGGGACTTGTTGATCATCTTGGCTTCATCCAGCACTGTGCCCTCTGCTCCTGTTTTACCCACCTTTGAAACACATAAACACAGGAGAGTTGTGTTAATGACAGTGGAACCAGACTGTATCATCAGAAAACTGTGACAGGATTACTCTGCAAAGCATGTTAATGTATCCGCTGGAGCTTAGTGTTATCCTGGGCTTATTAACATGTCGTACTGCTGGACAGATTACTGTAGTGCCCCCTGCTGGAGGAAGCAGCAGCAGATTGTTGTTAAAGTTTCATCACATGAATCCGGTCAATACAGGAAAGCAAAGTGTGCCTTCATGAACAACAGATGTGAGTTTAAAAGATCACATAATTAATGGCAATGTCTAGTCCACACTGTAACTCTGAGCCAAAAAACTTGTGCAGAACAGAAAGTGGGAAGCTTCAGAGGCAAAGAGATGGAGACAGAGAGCAGAGAGATGTGGAGGAAGAGCGTGAGATGGAAACATACTTTCTCACTCCCAGCCAGATCGACGAGGTAGAGCTTGCCGGTAAGTTTGTGTCCAGTCTGAGAGTTTTCCTGCTTGATGTTAATGAGGAAGATGCTGTGACTCCTGGAGCTGTGCTCGTTCATGTCTGACATACAGACACACACACACGTACACCAACAACGAAAGTCAGGTGAAGTTTCCTAGTCCAAAAAACATTTCTGGGGCTTCACAGCAAAACAGCGTTGCAGCATTCTCAGAAACAACTGAAGTAGCTGGGGACTTGATTTAAATTGTAAAAAAAACAAAAAAAAAACATAAAATGGCTCCTTACAGCTTGTGTGATGTAATCCAAGTCCCCAAAGCCCTGGGATCCCAAACTGATTTGAAAAGACGTTGTTTCCACTCCCATGATGCACAGTCAAGCTTGTGCAGCCTCTTCAGGCGGGGTGCGCGCTAACGCTTTTAGCTAAGCAGCTACAGTGAAGAATTCAGTTAAGAAAGGATGTAAATAAAGTCTTTTCAAATCAGTTTGGGATCTCAGGGTTTTTGGAGCCTTGGATTTTGCTGGCAGGCTGTATGTTTGTTTTGTTTTGTACATCAAGTCCCCATCTGCTACAGTTGTTTAGGAGTAGATAATGACTGAATTTTCATTTTTGGGTGAACTGCTCCTTCGGATAAATTATTGCGGTGGCCTAGAGCTGCAAGCTAATGCACACTTGACATTTTTAACTTAAATATTAACAAGAATCAGACAATACACCAAATACTATGATTAATCTCGGATTTACTACAGTTTAAGCAAGGTAGAAATACTTTTTGACATCATATAGCGCGCCTACTTTCAATCCACTCTTCTCACTTATTTGGTTGTGTGTGAAGCACAGACAGTGTCTTGGCTGATGGGAGTCTTGCTGCAGTCAGGAGACTCAGTGAGGTTGAACCCATGAGGCCCAGCCACACTGAAGGTTCTCATTGTTTGAACTCACTTGTGACAGCCACGCTTCGGCTGTTTTTCCCGTCCTCTATGGCTTCCATGACCTCGTTAGGACTGCACACAAAACGCTCTGTACACCCCTGGGGACACATACAATCACAAGGAAACGTTGTGTCTAACAGCCCCACAGCAGGCTGGCTTCACAGAGAGACAATTATTAGCTGAGGAGACCATGACATACTGTATCAGACTGATGCTTTCACAGGGAAAATTATGAAGAAAGAGTGATGTTATTACTTCATTTTCTTAGTATATTTTATTTATCTATTCAGTCTGCTATCTAATCAATTAAAACTTATGTATGAAACATATTTATTGTAAATAACAATATGACAGAGAAAACACCCCATTCCATTTAAAACAATGGCTGTATAAGTCTGTGCTGAACAGGTTATATAAAGTACACTCATCATCTCATCCTGCAGATCACAGAGGCACCATTGTTTTGATTATATTCTCATGTTTTTCATATCTAATGCATTACAACCAGCTGTCACAAACATGTGACTGTGTGATTGTTGCACTTAGTTAGAAACTGCTAACACTTGAAAATACACCCTGAGTCTCACCTTGACATAAGGCACCCTGTTTTTGTCCTCGTGTACAGAAAGGTTGGTCTTTGTGGCTGTGGAGGAGAAAGAAAACAAACATCATGTCTGAATAAAGCTCCTCGTCCACATCAGGGTCTGAATGATAACGATAAGAGACCAAAACATACCATCCAACAAGTCTTTGATTTTGTCCAAATAGACTTCAAAATATGAAACCTGCAAAGCAAAAGCTTCCAGTGAGACTGTTTGATGTGCACATGCTGACGTTTGAGAGCAGCTGGTTGAGGCGTTAACATACTTTGATATGAAACTCCAGGTCCTGATCCATGGAATAAATGTAGTTGAAGATGTCTTGAACAATTCTGGGAATGACTCCCATCATGTCTGGGTCATGGAGATTCCCCTTATATAGACAATTATATGAGTAAGTATTAACAAGACAGAATGGCATGCCAGATCTTTGAACTCATTATTTTTAGTAATTTTGTCTTTACATTACCTCCATAGTGTGTGTTTTGCCGGAGGATGTCTGTCCATAGGCAAATATTGTCCCATTGTAGCCCTCCAGTACGTCTGTATACATCAAGACAAAGAAAACACACCTTTTGCACCTAGGTTCAGGCTTGTATTCGCAGGGACTACGCAGGGACTACATGTGTCACTGAGACTACATCTATATACTGAACATCTTACCTCTGACAATCTTCTGAGCCACAGCATTGTAGAATTGTTCCTGAGTTGTATTGGACTGGAACACACGGTCAAAGTAGTATGGTTTACCCTGTGAAGAAGAGCTACTGTGAGTACCACACCAACATTCATTTACTCTCAAAGAGTAATGTTACAGTAATATGCTTTACCTACAAAAATAAAAGCAGGGATTAATACTTGGTGTCATGTATAAACATCTGATTTAAGTCCTATTTGATTGTAAATAATTCAGATGTGTGGTTAAAGTAGACCACAGGACAGGAGGTGTTGGCCTACTTTGATGAAAGTCTAGCTAACTTGTTGTGACTTACGAGTCTGGTTAATACAACAAAAGACCATAAAACCTTTGAAAGAGGAAATGACATTCTTACAAATGAAGAGTTGAATTCATAAGCAATAAAACGGGGACGGCCTTTCCATTCCGAAACAGCCCCACTCCGAAACACCGCTGTTCCGAATCCGACTTTCAAGTTCCAATTACTTCCCAATAGGGTTAGGGTTAGGGTTAGGGTCAGGGGTTCCCCAATAGCCTTTTCGGAATAGCGGGGTCTTTAGAAAAAATGGGAAACCCCGCCATTACGAAGAATGGAAGTCTATTTTCGACACAGCGGGGTTTCGGAAACGCGGGGTGTAACCCAATAAAACACACACTATGGCCATTAGCTTATGGTGGTTAATGTTAGCTAATATTAGCTATGGGCAGACATTTCTGTGAACTGCCATCACCGAGTCAATTCACAAACTTTATGACTACTCTTTTATCTATTTACAATGATTCCACAAATTTCACTAGTGGACACAGGGGCTGCTATTCAGCAATTAGCATCACATTACAGTAATGCAGCATGTCAGATCTAATAAAGGCCTCCTTGACTTGAACATTTATTTTTACAGAATCATACTTCTATGTTTTTATTCTGAATATCAGATTCCCTAAGTCTTCCTTGCATGTTGTGACTTATTTTGGTTTATAAAACCAAAGACCATACAACTTTTAGAGGAGAAATGACTAATTCTTCTTCTTACGAATGAAAAGTTGAATCCTTAAGCACTACAATCACACACTTATTCAATGAGATACAATTAGAAGTTTGGCTGTTGCAGCTTTACTTAGTCTGGTATGGCCAGTAGTGTTTGGCTAATGTTAGCTAACATTAGTTATAGCTAGATATTTCTCTCTAATGGTATAAATAAGTCAGTTTACTGCGCAAAGTATATGAATATTACAGCAATCTCTTATAAAGTAAGGTTCAGACAATCAGATCCAATCTGAATATTAAATGACTATAAACACCTGCATTAGAGAGGGTGTTTGTGCGGCTTTGTTCTGAGAGGAACTATAAATCACTTGAGGTTCACAGACATAATGATCATAGTGAAGTGATGCATCTAGCATTAGTTTAGTCAAGTTGATACAGCCGACAGCATAAGACCTGAGCTAACAGATGCAAAAAAGATCAACAGTTATAAGACAGCTGCTCTTTTATAGACAGAGGAAGAAGAAATCCAGAGACATGAAGACTACTGAGACAACCCCATAATATCAGTAAGATAAGGGCCATCATACTGTTCTCCCATTGGCTGCAACACATAACACATATTTGCATTGCAATACAAGTTCCTCATAGTCATCATATTGGTGTAGTGGTCTACTGAATGCCCAGTACAGTAAAGCAGTCACACTTTCAACCTAAATTTACAACTGTTTCACATAGATTTCATATGTTAAATTTGTTTGCTTCAAAATTAAAATAGGAGATAAAGCAGAAACTCCTGACAGCAAAATGAGCTCCAGTCAATTGTGCAATAACAAACCAGAGTCTGATGTAGTGGCAGGTACCATATAAACATGAAGGAAGTGACCTCATCAGGTTTCTGTGTCCCTCAGAATCAGTTTCCTGGCACTGCAACAACCTGCAGGCCCAGTTGATGCTGTTAGCTCAGCAGCGGTGTTTTGCAGGTTGTTGCGATCACGTTCAAGAGACAGATGATGTTCTGATTCTTTTCAGAAAGACTGAGCAACTTTAACAAAATAGTAGAAAAAGCAGTTTGTGTCTGAGGCCTGGTCCTAGACATGATCTGCACTGGATGGACTAGTTTTCCTCTCGAAGCAACTGACTATGAGTTGGCCTGTGACTGTGAGTCAATAACTCTGAACAAAGCAGCCATTCTTTGTTTTCATTTTCAATAGTCATGAGCACCAGGGGTTATAGTTTGCCAAGGAAATGTATATGTTCTACTGATCTATACAGAGACATAATGATCACCAGGAAAAATCTGATGCAACACCTGCCACATGGAATAACTACACTCAAACAGAGTATATATAAAGTATATAGCAAATAAATGTCACGGCACAGATGGGTGGCAAACGGAAGATGAAAACAACATTAGGATCTTAGTCAGGAGTTGTTCCACCATAGACCTCAAGAACATATTCAGTGACATACACTCACAAAAGATAAGCCCTCAGCAGGTGTTTTGATGATGGTGGTAGACAGTGCTGTTTAACATGTCACTCCAATATCTCCTACGGGTGAAGGCAGATGACTCACACAATGTCATAACCATTTATTGAGACCTTGTGCCCTGTATGAGAAGTTCTGTATTTGTTGTTTGTTTGTATTCTCAGCTCAAAATCAGCATCAGATGTCCTTTATTCCTAACATAGCACACTAACATGTCAGCATGCTAGCAGTAGCATGACCCTATACAAACACTTGCTGAGGTTAACATTAACCTAAGTGCAGGTAAAGATAAAGATGAAAAAGTAGATGAACTGGATTAAATTTAGTTTAGACGGCCAACGGTGGGCTTGACTGATTCAAGTCAAGACTGGTTCAAGCTGACAAATGTCTGACAACATACAGCTGTTCTTGAAAAAGTGACACTGAGATGTCTTCTGTCTTCTTCCTTCTGGAACAGTGTGTGCATAAAAGGCATTGAAACTACTGAAACGCAACGTAATTCATGCAAACATTGTAGCAGGAAAGCAACAGTGAGAGAGGAAGTGTTGGTGCCATCGTCTACTAGCCTACTTTTTCATCAAAGTTTTCTCTTTACAGATAAAGTGATTCAGAGAATGTGTTGAATCTTATTTATTAGAGGAATTTTAGATGAACAAAATCATATGAAATTGTTAGAATTCTGCATTAAGTTTGGTCAAATGTATTTACGTATTTATTTCTGTATTATCTTTACACATAGCTTTATGTATTCTGGGGGGCCCAGCCTCACTGTTTACTGTACAGAACACAACTTTATAACTTTATTCACTGGTTTTGGTGGAAATAGATCATAATTCATTGAGAAAATAACTCACACAGCTTTAGGCTGTAGCTGCTTAGCTCAGTTAGCTATGTAGCTAGCGGCCCTTTCAGTTGATCTGCTCGGACTCGGAACATCAGTTGAGTGTTGGTGTCTACACCTCTAGCAAAGGAGCTTTGGACCGCTCAGAGGAGGAGGTTTTCAGGTCTGGGGTGGAGGGACCCAGCGGGGAGAGTCATCATGTCAGACTGCTAAATGCACAGCTAACTGAGCTAACTAGCTAATGGCAGCAAACAGTACAGTTAGCAGCAGTTAGCTGTAACTATAGCAACAAGTGTCTGTTCAGGGCATCAGAGGGAAAACCACAAATTATTTTCCCCATAAAGTATGATCCAGATCAGAGTCTGGGTCGTCACTGCTGTACATCACCTGAGCCTGACACTGCCTAGTCCCGCCCTGGTATGTGTGATTGGTCAGTACTTCTGTGCTGCACAATGCAGCAGAAATGCATAAAGAAATGTAAAAGGAAAATACAGGACGTTTTGGGAAATGTACGGGGAAAATACAAGGGGAACATAATGAAGAAATATATTTGTCAACAAATACATTTAAAATAGATCAAATAAATAAAATGAAAAATGGGAAAGTAAATGACTAGGGCGATTTTTAGATTGTTTAGGTGTTGTGACACCAAAAGAGACATTGTTAAAGTTAGAAATGAAGACATTATTGATCCGCGTTGCACTTAATACAGTTAGGGAAATATATATCTTACAATGTACAATGTTCAGATTTTCACTACATGAGAAGTGGAACAAGTGGAGGAGAAAAAGAAAGCACTCACAGCAATCGATACACAATCATCTCCTGTAAACTTCGGGATGTACTTGTCCCCCCGGGCCACCTCCGACTTGTTGAGCGGCCTGAAGCGGCACACCACCTTGATGCAGGTCTCCGCTGCGTCCGTCATGTCCGCCGCTGTGGATGGATGGAGCGCTGCGTCCTCCCGTTAAACAGTCCGCCGGCTGCAGAGCAGAGGAGCAGGCCGCGCCCTCACACACAGCCTTCAGCTGACTGGAACACTGTCACAGTACTTCTCAAGTGTTAACGCACCTGAACCTGACTGTGACTGAGCATCACAACTTCAGATAAGGATGAATCAGCCCGGACCCGAGGCGCTCTGTCTCCAAAATAAAATAAAATAAAAACCTTTAAATAGATAGGCTTATTAAATATTGATTTGCACTAGATTTTTGTTGTTGTTTTTTTACAAAAACAAATGATTTTGATGAAAACACAATTAGCCTATTGATAGATACTCGCGTACAAAATAAAAATAAAAGATGAGGTAGAACTTCAGGAGAGAGACAGTCACAAGGGTCCACTTTGATCCTCAGAGTAAATAAAAATGGTGCTGTGATCAGGGCGGGACTAAAGAGTGGTTCAGAGCACATGTCATATGAACAGTCACATGGGACTTCAGGATGTGAGAAACAGTGTGATAGTTTATTATTGGTGACTGCAGACTGTCTTTTTACTTGTGCTGTCCAGGATCCAGTTTAATCGGAAAGAATTTTAGTTTAACTTTGATTCTATTGGTTGGTTAAATCAATGTTAACCATTTCTGAGCATCAGTGATATCAGTGAGGTGAGGACCCGAAACAAACTAAAAGACAACAGCCACCCAGCCACAGTCTGTGCACCCTGCTGCCATCTGACAACAGATACAGAAGTATCTGCTGCCGTACCACAGACTACAGAGCAGCTTCACTCCCCAGGCTGTGAGACTCCATGACAGGTTCTCTGTGATGTTGATCCCCTGACACCTACTGTTCATCTGCTGCACCTCGGTTCCACAGATGTAGACAGGCCTGTGTGTCTCATTTTTTCTAAAATCAACAATCAACTCCTTGGTTTTGCTGATGTTGAGCAGCAGCCATTGAAAGTTGTCAAGTCATGGAAAAAGAACACACAGTTACTCATTGCAGAACGAGTGTGCTGAAGACAGGCACGGTGTCTTTGAGGTTGGTCTGTAGTGTGTGTTTTGGCTGGACAGATACACAATCAGACAGCTTCGTAGAAAAGAAGACTACAGATGTGGTCCAATTGTATCAGTGTTGTGGAAATTGAGGAGAAAACCTGGGTCCAAGCTAAAAATACACAAAGCTACACTAAAAGGGGCACTATGTAGTCAAACAACAACAAATTATAATATAATATAATATTTTAGATTTTATATAGATATTACATTATATTTTTATGTGTTTATTATACTTTATTTTCTTTTATTAATATTTACATTAATGAGGAAATAATACAAACTCAGAAATATGTATTTTTCCATAACTTCCAAAAAAAATGAGCCAATGAAGATCTTTCTTTTCTCATTAACATTTCTTCAACAAAACTACAGAGTGCTCCTTTAACAGAAATAGCTGAGAGAGGCTGATGAGGCAGTCAGTCATCACCAGGGAGACAGCTGAAAGGCCTTCTGTTCTGTTATGCTGTCTGTGGCGCCACCAAGTGGATGACTAACAACTGTATCCTCAATGACAAAGATGAAAATGGCAGCCTCTGTTTTTCATTCAGACACTACAACAGATAACTGTATGCATAAGGGTTCGCATTAAATAAACCACTGCACCAACATGGTTAATACACTCCAGGTTTTTACTGGCAAATGAATGCAGGCATTACTCTTGTGGTATGCAGAGGTAGAGTTAACCACCTTTTCTGCTGTCGGGTAGTTTAGCTGAGTGGTTTCCATCCTCGGGGTCGGGGCCACGAGATAAACCTGAGATGATTAATGCTGTGGTGCTTTTGTAGATGGAGACAGAAAGTTTATCAGGGAAATGTCCCTCAGGTTGAACTGTTAACAGCTTATCACCTCTGAAATGTGACAAGGGGCCACAACTAGACTAGAACTGTGTTTTTATAAAGCGTCACAAGCCGAAGTCATTGGGAACCACTGGTTTATTCTTTGACAAAACTTGATGTTTTTTTTACTTGCAATGGTTGGAATCTCCAGAACAGCCACTAAATTGGCCTTGAGGTGAGATTGTTCCTTCAACTGCTGTTTCCAAGGACAAGGTCAGTGTGACGTCCCTTTCCATTCTACTGGCATGTTGCCTCACTTTTCTCCTGCAGCTCTGGGAGTTGGCTGGAAGGTGGAGCTGAGAGGGTGGTTAATTAATACCCATCCATTAGGGCAGGGCCTTCCAAAAGGCATAAAGGTCCGGCCCTCTGGTGGTCTCTGTCTCTCTCAGCTGGGCCTGATGCAGCCACTACAGCCTGTCCTCTTTGTTTGGTTTGTTGCACCTTACAGCATACATTACACCATATTTTCACTCATCCATACACCACTGACATGACTGATGGCTTTCTTACTCACACACCCTGTTTGGTTGGTTACTTTGTTTATTCGTTTTGAGTTAAATAAACAACTTCTTTATTGAAGTGTCTGTGTGTGGCCTCCCTTTTTGTTGCCGGCCTTGAGCCAGTCAGTAACAGGCAGTGAGAGACACACTGAGGTGACTGATGAAAACTACAGACCAACTCTCAGAAATGACTGGTGGATCTGTTCTGCCTTGCTGTCACATTCCAACCTCCTGAGACCTGGCAGTCAATTCTTGTCCTCTGTGACAAGTCAAGCACCATTTTTGCATTCTATTGTAATCCTGATGTGCTGTCACAGGGTCATCTCTTTCCAGTGATGTAACACACATGGGGGTGTGGCCAACACAGCACATCTGTCTTACCAAAATGACAAGAATAGCAGCAAATACATTTTATGGGAGTGAAATTCAGCATTATATAATGATATATTGTTGCTGTTCTTCACAAGTCTTATCTGTATCACACTAGGATGTTAGAAGTGTATGTTAGTTTTTAGTCTTTCATAATACACAGTTTGACCCATGTCCTTTTGTAGAGGACAGCTGGACCGCTTTTTCTCATTTTCATCCTTTTTCCATACTTCAGGAAACAGAGCACTGGGAGAGGCAGAAGAGGTTTTGTTCAAAATGACTGAAGCAGAGTCAGACGTTGGGCTGTCAGGAGAATACTGAACACAAGAACACAAGACACAGATGTCATCATTTTAAAATTGTATTTCTTCACATTCTATTGATGATTTTTAATTTTTTGATTGTTTTCAACTAATAATTTTACATATTGCACCTTTAAAATTGACTGAATATGTACTGAAAATGATAAAACAATTTAAATGTCTTATATTTGTTTCCAATATATCAAATGACCCAATATCCCCTACAAGGGACATGCTATAAAACATATATAAATCACATTTTTGTGAATAAAAATCATTGATACGTCATCTCAATTATTTAAATTATGTATAGAAATTAAAACATCAAAACCTTTGTTCTTTCAGGTCTCATGATGCTCACTACCAAGACCCAGATGACTTGTTCTACTTCCCTTTGCATTAAAAAAAAATCTCCTACATTGAGCATGATATCTCAAATAACCTAACTGCACAACATTGCCTTGAGGCAAAGAGTGAAAATGAATCGTGGAAAAAAGTCAAATGAAAAAGTGAAAACAAATCAGTTGTTGCAGTTTTAAAATATCAATTATGCTTCTTTGGAGCTTCATGCACATACTTTTATTTTTTTTAATGAACTTATTTAATTTAAGTTACACCGTGCCACATTTAGCTGCTTCCTGGAATAATCTTCCCAGCTTAAAAAGCTAAATTCTTCTTCATTTTTCAGTAGAAACATGACATAAAATGATACAATGTTTAAAAATGTAAATATTTATAAATTTGAAGGTGTGAGGGGCAAAAGACTTCCTGCTGCCTCAGGGCAACAATATGCAGAAGGTGCAGCATCTACAGTAGCCAGCAGGGGGCAGCAGGCGCTTTAGCTGTGATATCAGTTGGGCGACTGGTCACCAAAAGACACTGAATTAAATAAAAATGAAATTAGAGTCAATATGGATGTTCTTTATTTTATTCCATAGAAACCACAGCATTAGACAAGTGCTGAAGCCGTAAACCATGTTGCAGACACACACACATGCACAGACACACTTTTTTTCTCACTTTCACACACACCCTCACTCACACACACACATTCAGTCAATGCTGAGCACTGGTGCAGGGAGCTGAGACAGTAAAACACTGAGTCAGGAGTAACACAGTCAATCAGAAAAAGAAGAAGGGAGGAGAGGGCTCATTTAACACAAGTGCACCATCACACTTAACGGCACACAGAGGACTCAGTGGGGCTTTTATTTCTGCGACATCGGCTGACCTCCTTAAAATGGCATATTGTCCTTAACGGATAGAAAATATAAATTATTCCTAAAGTAAGTACATTCTCTAGATTAAGAGCCATAAATACGCGTTTGAGAGCTCAAATTACAGTATGTACAGAGGTCCATGCATCCACAATATACATACATGACAATAAATATTGGATATAATCACAATACAGCATCAAGATGGATATTTGTTTTTCTTTGAGCAAGTTAAGGGTACAGCAAGACATAGCAGGAGTCAGCATTCATAAACCAGCTGAGGGAAGGCATTCAGAACATATGTCTGTCTGTTATTAGTTTTTATTAAAGGGGATGCTGTCCTGGCTCCTACAGGAAGAGGAGAGAAGAGAAGAGAAGAGAAGAGAAGAGAAGAGAAGAGAAGAGAAGAGAAGAGAAGAGAAGAGAAGAGAAGAGGAAAAGAAAAGAAAAGAAAAGAAAAGAAAAGAAAAGAAAAGAAAAGAAAAGAAAAGAGGAAATGTTTCAGGGGGAAGAAGCACCAGTGAGCTTGTACTCCAGGCTTCAACCTGACTCACAATAAAAATAAAAAGAGAGAAAGAGGGAGACAGAGAGAAAAGGGAAAAACTGACCGAATGACCCTGTAACAGAAAAACTGTTAGAGAGAGTGTTAGAGAGAGAGAGAAACAAAGCAGGACAGGACCTAGTTTTGGCACCGTGGCTTCCAATTGCTAAGTAACGGTCTCTGAAGGCAGAAGAAGCAGCTCTTTGTCTTGTCTTTGAGGTTGTTCATCTCCAAAATGAACAATTTTCACCTCCTCCACCTCCGACTTCACCCTTTTCTCCTTCAGTATGGGAATACCTTTCCTGCAGTTTGTGAATGCTGGCACAGAAAGAACAAGCAATTCATAGTCACGACTGTCAGCGAACATGGCAGTCAGAGTGCAAAGTTGGAACCGGATGCCTCCTGTCTTATTTTTCTGCAACATCTTTTTCTGAAGCACAGTGACGGTTTGTCCTTAACAGGCCACAAGCAGAGAGCTAAATGATAAGAATATCTACATCAGCGAGTCCATAACACACAGCAGTTGTTAGATAGGAAACACGAGGGAACAAGCTTGACTGTCCACACTGTTGCAAAGATGATATAAGATAAAATCACCTGAGCATCAGTTTGAGCGCTTAACATCTCTTCAATAAAGATCAAAAATAAAACACACAGAAAACATGAAAATGAGTCAAGTAAACATTTGATGCTGCTGACTGATTTTTGAAAATGTATTAAATCCCCGTACTCTACTGTATCAGCTCATTAAAATTCCACTCATTAAATATTCAGTGCTTCAGAACTCAGACACTATCTGTTTCAGAGTGCTGCCCAGTGTAACTCATGCATAGATGAGTAATCTACGCACAGCTGGGGTTGATGTCACTTTGCAGATGTCTCACTAATAAACAGTAAACTGTTGTGATGTATGAATATTCTCCCTGCTTCACTATCACAGGATCATAATGACACCAAACGCTAAATTAAGAGGGACTTTTGTTCCAGTGTTTTGCCAAGTCTGTGCACTGGCTCAGATGAAAAGCCTTCTGGTCCTCTGATGTTCTTAATTTGAAGCAGATGCTAATGACACATTCAGCACAGTGCATGGGAAGCTGGCTGAGGACGTGTCTGCTGAGCTGTTTGTGTCTCCATGGAGGAGGATGGGTCTGTGTGGACATGGATAAACCTCCAGCTAGCATCACCACCCAAACTGAGAGTAAATCCACCTTTCAGACACGTGAAAGAGCTCAAGAAGTTGAAGCTAATGTTGAGTCACGGTTGGTTCTTGAATATCTTTCACCCTGGGACAGTAATGTAGTTAATTCAATCTCAGCACGAGACCCAGGCTGATTTAAGCATACTGGGTCTATTGTGAGAGGATCCTCATACAGTCCTGGGTAATGAAACCATGAAAGTCAAGTTGCCATGTTCTGAAAACAGACGGTGGATTAGGAGACAAAAAGGAAGAAATGACAGAAGGTAAAATATTTGAAAAGGAACAGATTTAAAGCTGAGTTTAGTTTCTCTAGACTTTGACTCAATTTGACTACTGCTGTGTTTCTTTGGGGGCTTACTGAGAAAGAACAGTCTTATCACTGCAAAACTATATGAGACCATCAAACATACGCCTTTGCTTTTACCCTGCAGAATTCTCCTCATGGACCAAGATAACAGCACTGGCAAAACAAGTATGCAGAGCAATGACACATGTCACGGCTGCATCTTTATTCAGCTGCATCTCCAAATACAAAAACAAACTTTATTTCACACGTCTGTAAATTCTCAATAATTTCCAACTGTCTTGGAAGTTCTGGAAAGAACCACGCACCGTGTTACTAATAATAAAGAAAGGGATTAGTTGGCTAAGTTGGATTGTGGGTAATGTAGGCATCAGGTTTTTGAAAAGCACTCATATAACACTGGTGGACACATTATGGACAGTTTAAAAACAAATGACCAAAATTGATAGGGCAGAACAGAGATATCGCCTTTTTTATTTCACACATTCTTCTTTCTTTTCAAAACCTGGTGCCTACATTACCTACAATGCAACTTAGCTACTGAGTGGTATCACTGCAGGCAATTAATCAGATCCCATGCAGCTTCCTCTGGAGACACAAAAGACTTTACACTACTTTTTTCACATACTGTACGCAGCAGCACTCCCCAAGACCTGTAAACACACTTTAATGTGTAAAATTGGTGGAGTTACCCTTTAATAACAAAAGGAACAGTTCTGTCAAGGACATTTCTCCAAAATCAATAATAAACCCAACTTAGCTAATTATATTAAATGACAGTCTCAGAACTCTGTATCTGAACTAAATCACGTGATGCTTTCCAGGAAACATCCATTAAATGGCTACCCGCAATTAAAGATTTACACATGACTACGGCATGAAATGGATCCTAGTGGTGAATCTACCAGAAACAAATGATGTGTAACCTGTAAATCATAACGGTATGGACTTTCTTCTATGGAGGCAAGGAATTCAACCAGTGGACTGAACCATTCTCAGAGTTTGGGGAAGAATTGTCTTTCTTGTTGAAAATTTCTACCCAGATTTACTTTCTATCATCACTGGTATCCATTCACTTCCAACTCAACACACAGAGCAAGACACTTACAAACGATACAGTAGGTGACAATTAACCCGCCACCCGCTGCATTTTGCCTCATGTTAAATGCAGGTTTGAATTCTGGTCTCTCACCTTAGATTCCCTGGATAATTTACATCCAGACACAACAGGACTCAACAGCTAAGGTTATTCCAGCAGTCATAAATGGTGGCGGCCAGGGGGCTACCAAGCCAGTGACTACATGTTGAGAGTTTCAACATTTCTAAGTGTGAAACCACAAGCTATTTTTTAAGAGGACTTTGGAACAATTTCCAGACGGAATGTTTTTAATGAGACCTCAAGATATTTCCAGCCCTGTTTGTTGCGATCAAAGCCGGTCTTTTCCTAATCCTAGCCAAGTGGTTTTTGTGCCTAAACCTAACCAAAGCACAGCATTGTTGCAACATAAAATAGAAAACTGAACCTAAAGAAATGTAAAGTTGCAGCATATCTGTGGTTTGCGGAAACATACATTGCCAACATTTATTCTTGAGACTGGGCATCCTCGCTTACACCTAAATTCAAGTATAAATCATGACATTAATTCAGGACCACTCGTTAATAAATCTCAGCTTAATGATGCTGTTTTAACTAAACTAGAAGAGGGAATTCCAATGATCACCTTGTGTGGGTTTAAATCAGGCAGCTGTTATCAGACAAAGGGGGAAAGTCTATATGCAGATTTGATAAGGCGCTTGGTACACAAGGGGCAATAATCTAACTTGAGCAATCTTACAGAGTGATAGCTTATCAGTGTTGGACTCAGAGCTTTTTCAGGCATTTTAGTTAAAGAGGGTGTTTGTTTTCTAAAAGTTGTAACTTCTAAGTGTTACATAGTTCTGTGCAGCAGCTTGCACCACAGCATGCACTGTAATGTGTCCTGACATCAGCGAGACATGGTGTGACACATCATATCCAAACACTAAACAATAAAAGGGGTTAGACATTATTGTTACTGATACTTTGAGCTATGACCAGTTCATTTTTCATATCAGTGTTTGCACTGGATGACAGTGAGGTTATGTTGAATTATGACTGTGATGATTTATGATGCATCTTAAGAGCCAACATAAAGCTTTTCATAACAGTGTTAAAAGACGAGCATTTGGTCAATAATTCATAGAAGGGGAACTATAAGAAGCTGAACGCTCCAAGGCCTCAGTCTCCTGTAAATCTCCCAAACACACTGCAGGTCAGTCCACAAAACTTCAACAGCATATACAAAGAATAAATACCTCAACACTCATCAAAACATGTTCCAGTTGCTTGGTTTTTACAAATAAAATACATACAGTACTTGTTCATCTCTTGAGACAACCGCATATTGTTGTTTTATAATATTTTCATATGTACATTTTCAGTAGTCGTTACATAGATAGTATTTCAGCACAGCTTAAGAACTTGAAACCACACAGGGGAACAGAGATGCATCAAAAAAATCAATCTTTTGGCTTGTAGGTCAGTTCTTTCACCTGTTTTGAGTGATATCAAACCTGTATTTGCAAATACTTTCTGATGGTTTGTTTTAGCTCTCTTATGTGATTGACAGATAGTAAAACACAATGAGTAGTTGGAGTCCTGAAGGCCAGCTGCACTCATAATGCTTGTAAATTATGCTTTAAAGGATAAGGGTGGTAATATTCTATATTTTTCTTTGTAGAGCATCAAATGTGGATAAGTCAGCATCTGAAAATAGTTCCTGATAAATATGCATAAAGTGAAATTACAGATGTTTTAAGCATATATTTGTTACCTGTTCTTAAAGCTAATGTGTTAGTCATGTTTCTGGCCAGCTGATGAATGTGAGTCCAACATTCATTCTCTTTTAGTTCTGTCTTTTCACAAGAAATGCTTCATAATATTTACTGGCTAATTGCTAATTTTGGATTAGTCTATCTGCTTCCATTTGAGCAACATTAGCTAAAAATTACAGTGCTGAACTGTTTTGGGAAATACAGCAAGTCTTTTTTTTATTTTTAAGAATTTATATGTTTATATGTTGCTGTCTTTTAAGCTCAAGCAAAAAACACTCTAGCAGACATAAAAAACAGTAGAAGTCTGATTTCTGGCCATCTGATGAAAGTCCAATTTTCTTTTTCTTTTAGCTCTGTTTTTAAGGTGAAATATACAACCCTTTTAGATTTTAATGTTCCATGATGTTTACCGACTAATCATTCATTTTGCGTGAACTGTCAGGGTATCAGACCTTTTTCGCTGAAAACAGCACCAGAGCAGTGAAACTGAACCAAAACAACAAAGTTGTTGTCCATTAAAAGCTGAAAGACTTGAAGGAAACGGCAGAGTCAGGTGATAATACTTTGTGGGTTGATTGCTATAAGCAACACCTTTCACATTACACATTGACCATTATCATTTGACCCATCGTCATTGAAAACAATTGATTGGTGCAGCTTTAAAGATTGACATCTTCAATAAGAATCAATGGGCTTGATGCTGAGTGCCACAGTTGGGTTGTCAGCAGTGTTGATGAATGGATTCATGTTGTTGGTTTTGGTCTTTTCATTGCATTTGCTGACACTAAGAAAAACAGAATAACACCAGTATCCAACCAACATTAAACACCTCTAACAGAAACATAAAGAAATGCTAATCTCAACTGGCTGCAAGTTCCCAGTCTAACTGTAGGTGTGGGTCTAAACTGATGTGATGCATTTCACTGCTTTAGAAAGCATGCTAAATGCTAAATCACAGTAGCTTGATGCAAGTGTGACCTGTTGCATTGCAATATGAAGATAATACCCAAACATTGTTCAGCAGACTGTATTTATATCCACACTTAAGGCTCAGTACAGATACGTTCACAGCACACAGAATTCTGTGTATTTCATGGCCATGCTTCATAACAATAAAAAAAGCATTCAATAAATAAGAACATTAAAGTATCACTGTACTGGCCTCTCATGCAGGACTCACAACCTGATGCAAAGGCTACTGCAACTGCATAAAGGCATATCATAGTGTGTTTAACCCTTTACTCCAGGCTGGAAGATACAGTATATTGCATACATAAACCAGAAGACAAATGTCTCTGACAGCCCACCAGCCAAACTATTGATTTCTTTTTTCTCATGTTTCACACATACAAAGGAAGCCTAGAGAACAGACAGACACTGAAGCTATCGAGCACATTGCTTTTTTTAAAAAACATTCACTTGGTAAACTAACATGTACTTCAGATTTTAGCAACAATACAGCGGCACAGCTTGAACTGAGAGGACTATCGTTCTTCCTTGGCTGTCCTCGTTTGGACCCACAGTGTAAGGTGTCTTCCAGACCAAGTCATATAGAAGAGAAGCTGAGATGAGAGGCGCAATACCATTAAGGTCAAGCAGAACACAGTAGCATTAGTTTCACTCTCTGATTTGCCTCCACTGTAGGACTATATCTCGTCTTTCTGTTGTATGAATGAGTTTGACTTACAAGTGCATCTCCCTGGAAGGACTCAATCCTTCTGTCAGAAGGGGAAAACAGGAAATGCTTCCATATAAATAAAGGTTTGATTATTGATCACATTGCTTTTCCTCTAATGCAGAGGCAGGGTATCAGGAAACATCATAGTGGTGTAACCTCTCTGTCTGTAACAGCAACAATACAGATTTGACAGTATTAAAACAAACCCTCACTGAATTTAAGAACTAAACCCAGTGTCAGTATGAATACAGTTTCAACAACAACAAAGCTTTTGTGGTGCCACCTCCAGGTTTGAAGGTAACACTGCCGTTCAGCCATTTTAAAGGGGTCAGCACTTCAGCCGGATGCTAACAGTAGAGTGACATCCTACTCCGCCGCATGGCCTCACTGATCAAATAGGCTGGGCTGATCTCCGGTTCCTCCGTCATCACCACAATGTTCTGCCACTCTCCACACTGGTTGGATTTCTTGATGGTATCCACCACACAAAGAGCATAAAGACAGTCCTCGAAGGTAGCAGCCATTGTCAGAGGCCTCCCGTCCCACGTCCTCCTGTCGTCTTGGTCTTGAAAGGCCTGCCGCACAGCCTGGATCATGCGGATTGTTCCTGTGAGATATGGGGACGGTATGTCACTGAAGGCCTTCTCCGGTAAGGAAGCCTTCTCAAGAGGTGTGGTGTCTTTGAGCAGGAGTTCAGGGCCTCCTCCACTTCCTCCGCCCCCACTGTTCTTCTGTCCGTACAGGTCTGTCCCCGTGACTGTTAACCTTCCGACTGTCCCCACAACAATCACCTCCTGCCGAAACTCTCCGGGCACGTTGAAGTTGAGTGTGACAGTGCAGCAGGCGCCTCCCTCCAGTACCATCTGGAACGTGCAGAAGTCGTCGCTGGTGATCTGACGGATGCCCCGGATGTGATCCGTTTGTTTGACAAAGGTCTTGAGAAAGCCATGGACTTTTGCTGCACGCTGACCAGTTAAAAACGTCAGCAGGTCGATGATGTAACTGCCCACCGAATGCAGACCACCTCCTCCCATCAGGTCATCGCAGCTCCAGTTGTATTTCTTCCCCAGGAGACTACCACTATGGACCTTTAGGGCAGAGAGGAGAAATGGTGGCAAGATCTTTTTTCACTTGAATGTGACCAGGACAACTTAGAACACGAACATTAACAGTTGTGGTAGAATCTGGGGTCAAATCCTGTCAGAAAGTATCCATGCTGCTAAAGTGCCTTTGAGTAATACTGATTTCTTGCAAGTGGAAGTATAACATTGTTGTCATTATTATAGATGGTAACAAAGCAACTGAAAAATCTCCATTTTAAATGACAAGCATTTATAGTTTTTGTCATACCTGGGCCTCACAGACCAGAAGCTCCCCGATGTATCCTTCCTCTAACAACTCCTTCATCCGAACAAAGGCCGGCAAAAAACGAAGCACATTTCCCATAATGCTCAGCAACTTGGGGTAGTACTGAGCTGCTGACATCATTCTGAAGGCATCCAGAGGCGTTGCTGTCCGGTCGCAGATGACGTTCTTTCCAATACCTTATAAAAGAGAGCAGAGACAGTTGGGAATGAGTCAAGTGAGCTCTACTGTTTTGCTGGACAATTTAAAGGTTTTAAAAGTAACGTGTTCATTTACATTTACATTTAGCAGATGCTTTTGTCCAAAGCGATGTACATTTGTCACAAGAAAGAAACCACAACATATCACCTTCGATAAAGTAAGAATGGATCGAGGTGAAGTCTGAACAAGTGAGTCTTGAATCTTTTGCTTTAAGAGGGTTCTTACAAAAAGAACACATAAATACATACATATACTGTATATAGTATTGACCATAGGGCCAACAAGGAACATGCTTTTTTAAATCTTCTGAAGTGAAGGCTCAATCCCAGTTTTCTCCTACCAACCCCTTTCAAGTGCCATTTTGCTATCAAATAAGAAAGAAGGCTTCTACTCTGCCAGTCTGCACTTAGTATTAAAGGAGCAGTAACAAGAGCAGCAACTTCCCTGCTGGACTTTAGTTACATTTGGGGCATCATATGCTATCAAAGAGGGGGATGCATCATTGAAATACATCAAAATCCAAGACTTTTTTTTGTAGTGTTAGCTAGCTAGCTAGTTAGTTACCAAGACATCAGTAAAGTAGTAGTGATTGTTGTATGCTTGTTATAAAGTAAAGGACCCTAATACACTGAAAAGACATAGTTCTCATAACCTGTCATGTAGCCCGAACACTTCACCCTATCGCTCTATCCCAAAAGAATCAGGACATCCTACCCTTAGGCATGAGCATGCAAGAGCTAGGGCTAAATGATAGGGACAAGGATTGTATTGGGATTGGGCAAAAGAATGACAAATAATTAGAGAGTCTCCTTTTGGATGTTGTTGCTACCCTGCTAAAATGAGCAGATTAATGCTAACATTGAAAGTGATTTCCAGAATCAAAACACAGAACCATAAAACAATAACCAGAATGCTAAATCGTCCAAGGACAAAATCTGGATCCTGAAAGCAATTTAGAAGGGCTTTAATGTTGGCAGGCAAGCAAGATGTTACAGTCATAACTGTGGGGTAAATGCTGGGACTGCACAGCCCGGAGAGCTCAGACTGGCTTCACAGGTATTACCAGAGGCCCGATGGAAGATGAAAAGACAAATACAGAAGGTGCAGGAAAGATGGAGGAGAGGGAGAGAAAGTTGCAGTATGAAACCTTATTAAAATTACTTCCAGCACATTAAAAAGGTCCACTGGTGCCAGCAGCACCCAAACACAACAGCGAGAAGACAGACAATAATGTGAGGAGAGACAGACTCTGTTATGGTATTCCTTTTTACTGGACAGTGGACAGGAAGGAGACAGACGGGAGCCAGTGAATGGCATGCAAAATAGATAATTTAATGGATCTGAACCCGCCCCTCCAATGTCTGTTCCTGAGGATTAGATCATTTTCATTATTGATCAATCTGTTGATTATTTTTTCAATCAACAGATTGATCACTCAAGCTCAGGATTGTCAGGATATACAGAAAATGCCCATCACAGTTTTCTAATTTCAGCAATTCTTAAAATCTTCAAAAGGAAGGATGTAATGCAAAATGCAAATATGTGTTAATATCACAGAGACAGCTTCATTACTGCCTCTACACCTCTGGAATATGAGCATACTCTGATTCACTGCAAGTATGAGTTATGCCTAAAGTGAGCAGCTCCTGTGTCCTCAAGTGACACAAGCTAAATGCTAAAATACAATGTAATAGGAGCACAAGAAGATAAGAGATATTAAGTCAGCAAACTTAGTAGTGTCCATTATACACCCATATCTACATTGAGTTTGCTAACATTAGCTAATGTTAGCCTAGCTCTGTTTGAGCCTGTCCACTTAGTGGAAGAGCTTGAATGCTTCCCATCAAAAGAAGGAAAGTGGCTATGCACCTGCATTATCAGAAGTGGGGAAGGTAACCAGACATGCATTTGCCAAATCAACATCTTAGGCCTGATCCTTGAAGTTTTTCATATGTTGAAACTGAAAAAGAAAACCCTTGTCACTTTAAAGGAACTTGGGGCAGGATTTGTGAAAAAATAAACATGCATTTTAAGTTTTTTAATGCTAATGGGTGATGAAGCGTTTAAAACCAAAAAGAATGAGCCCACCCACGTATCTCTCCATTGCCTTGAACAGGCTGTGTGCTGCATAATGTACTGCAATTCGGGCCCGAATTTCCCACGCAGTCCTGCGGACGTGACGTCAGATGACGCTGAATGCGCGTCCTTGGATAAGCGCGGTGGACCCAAACTAGTGTTTGGTAGTAATGGATTCTGCTACAACCAGCAAACGACCCACCACCACACAAAGTCCACTAAAAAGTCATACTAAGAAGAAAACGAAGGTTTTATCAGCGGCATGTCGTGAGTCGAAACGAAGTTACGACCAAAGCCAGGCTGGCACCTGAATAAACATCGGATACGCGTTCGGCTCATGGAGGCAGCTTCAACTTGAATTGGGACTGAGAACAGATGCTGACATGGCTCATTTCCTAGTAACCAGGTAAGAAAACAGTACAGGTCATGTTTAAAGCTTGATTTGAAAATCATATGAGATCACGAGGACTCGGAGTGACCTAACGTGCAAAGTAGCGTTAGCTGCAAACATGTAACTTAGTCACCGCTGTGTAACACTGAGTAGTTACAGACTGCACATTTTCCACGGTCCTTTAGTCTGAAACCGAATAGTTAGAAATATGTCCCTTTATATATGGGACCGAAAGCCCAACCTGTTATCCGGGAGGTGACGTTAGCAGCTGGCTGTAGCCACAGGCTAACGGTTTGTTTGTGTCTGTGTAGCAACATTAGCCGCTAACACACAGCAATCCCGTATCAGAGACGATATTTCTGTATGCCATCTTTGCTTTCGCCTGTGCCTTTCAGACTGCATCAACCGTAATGGTAAATGGCCGCGCTTGTGTGTCGCTACACTGCTTCATGTGTGTAGGGGATAAGGCATCAGCTGCACTGCTGTGAAGAGTTCATGCGCGCTCTCGCGCCGGCTTGGCTGATGGCTGCAGTTACCCTAACGGCCGAAACGGCCGTCGTGTCACTATTAAGTCTTATGTCTTGATACTGCCCGAAGTCCCTTTAACAGGAAGGGGCAGCTATGAGCTCATTCCACATTTGAAAGCAAACTTGGACTGGCCACACAACGGTGAGATTTATTCTTTATCTGAACTGTTTTCACAATGTGTGCTCTGTTTTATGAGGAAGTAGGTTTCAAGGAAGAAGAATAATGGCTTGGTTTGGCAAATGTTTGATTAAACGTACTACAAGGAACTTTTCACTGGATATGAAACCGTCTTAAATGTAATACTGGTGCCTCTGTATGACCTACATAAGTGAGCGATACCATTAGCGAGAAGACTAGATATTTCTACATATATAGATGTTATAGTTATTCTGCCTATCACTGGGTCGGATTCTGACTTATCCGGGTTGGTTGTGAGGATGAATTGAGTCTCACAGCCTGAAGAAGGAAC
Source organism: Pagrus major (assembly GCF_040436345.1). Classification (NCBI taxonomy): domain Eukaryota; kingdom Metazoa; phylum Chordata; class Actinopteri; order Spariformes; family Sparidae; genus Pagrus; species Pagrus major. The sequence continues at coordinate 5,943,746 of NC_133233.1, forward strand.
TGCTCTGTAGTGTGGTGGTATCATCATATTACAGTTATCAATCTTACATAGACACATTTCCTTGTTGCCATCCTGCAAACAGCTGAGATGAATTGCCTGTGTTGCCTCTTTCTTTCACTTGCTTTCATAATAAAAGCAAAAGCTAGCCTTATCAAGAGCACAAAACATAAAACTTTAACTAGCTAGCCTGCCATTGCAAATCAATAAGGCTGTGGCAGGAAAAAAGGTGCATTTTATAGCTTTTGGATTCCCCTTTCATTTGTAAGACAAAGAATGTGTTATTTGTTCGAAACGTTAGTCATATAGGTCAAGTCTGAAAACACAGGACTGAGTAGAAAGATATTGGTTTGCGAAACCTCTCAGCTGTTAAGGCAATTACTACATCTGAAGGATTTATTTTGACAATGTTCCATCTAGATGTTCTTTTGACCACTTTGGCCGCTCTTGGCTCACAATGTCCTCAGATTGCTTAAGTCACGTGGTCAGCAGGGAGTCAGACAAAAAGTATATGGACACACAGTCGGGCCGGGGCATCACTCAACACACAGTCACTGAACCCCTGGAGAGTGAAAAGCAGCATGCTGCTTCCCTCCCAGTCCTGGCTGAGGGTTGTGGGTGGAGGGGCTGTTTTGGAAGTGAAACTTCCCATGCTAATCTGCCATTAGCTTCCATCGGACAGGCCAGGAAATTAATCCCTCTGACCCAGTTCTGAGGAGCGCCGTGGGAGCCCCCACCCACACTCAACCCCTGCTGACACACAAAGCCAAGCAACAACAGTGCACCACCGTCCCCTTCTTTTTGGCAGAAACATCCACAAACAGATACTGGAAGGATGCTTTGTCCATGGTAAGGCCCTTATGGGTAAATGCTAAATGCTCTTGAGTGATTTTGAGTTCAGTGTCTTTATAGAACAATAGCTTGGCTAGCTATTAAAATGCCTAAAGGAAGATTTCACTCAATTTCACCCACAGCTTTTCTCTTCATGATTTGGCCAAAATACATACATACAAGTCTCTTCAGCAAGGTCCGCAATCAGAACTATTAAAGCTATATAAGACTAGAGACGAAAGAACTTGTACTTTGCAAAATCATTTCAATTCATGACTGTATTGAGCTGTCACCTCAGTCTCTTGAGTGTCACCTTAACAGGGATGAAAACAGCTCCTGCTCAAATCAACAATGACCTTTCGCTCCACACGTGCAAAGCTCTGAAAGGTTGAGGCTGGCTCAGACAGGTGAGCCTGTTGAGTCATCAGAGCTAGTGAGCCACAGCCTCCTTCTGACAGTGAGAGGGTGGATTGTGTGTCCATGTGTTCAATTTATTATGGATGCACCTACAGCACAGTACCAACAGCTACTGCAGTAAACCAACATTTGGGAGAGAGACTGACATTGGAGTAAAGTGACATTTGATAGAGCACAGCAGAGAGAAGAAGTAGACAACAGAGAGAGTACAATAAAAAAAGGGGGAAGCAGAGGAGAGTTAACAAGAGATGGGTGAAAAAAGAATAGAGCATCATGAAAGGAAGAGAGAAAAAGAGGAATGATGTTGGATGCGAGACCATCTGTCAATCGAACAATTCATGCAGCCATAAAGACAGACTGTGTATGTGTGCTGTACGCTGCTCCAACAACCTTTTCCCTCACCACACACCCACACAGCTGTTCCCATGAGATAATGCTCGACACAAATGAAGAACTGATTGTCCCAAAGCTCCAAAAAGACAAAAAGTGATATGACAACATGTCTACGCTCTATGTCATTATTACTACAGCGAGAATGTGAGTCAGAACCTTCAAGTCTGAAGCCATGGTTCTCTGGGGTGAGCTGCTCCCGTAACGATTGAGGGTAAGATAAAATACAGGGCCTACAGGTGGTTGCTGCAGCATCAGCACTAATGTGGTTAATCAGGTCATGAGCTATGGGGAGTAACTGAAATGAGACTGAAGAATGAGACTGTGCGTACGAGCGGCCAACATTTGTTTCCTTTGCATGAGAAGTGGGGGGGCTGCCTTTGAGGAAGGAATATCTGGGAACTTTTATCATGCCAAGCCCGTCTCTGTGATGGAAGGCTCGAGTGTAGGTATTCAGAACCACTTTAATGACATGCTGTAAGGCAGGCCTACTCAACTACCTTTTTTTTTCAACTAAGGGCCAGATTCGAAAAAAGTTAAGTCCCAAGGGGCCAGACTTTTACCCTGTCTGAGCTGTAAAACTCAGAAAAACAACGCATCTTTTAATTTTTCTTTGCTGTTTTACTTTTCACAATTGAAATAGGATTGTTATACAAAAGAGCAGGACAAAATTCCTCCTGCTTAAACAACCTGGGCTAAAACTTTTTAATAAAATAAGAGCATTTTTGTGCTTAGAAGCAGACAAAGCGCCAGAATGAGGTTATTAAAGGGCCACATTTGGCCCACGGGCCGCCAGCTGAATAGGTCTGCTGTAAGGCCGACTTTGTTTAAATCATGACCCGGCCCTTGGAGACATCCGGAAGGAGTTTGGAGTAGACCCACTCCTTCTTTGCATCAAAAGGACCATGTTAAAGTGATAGCTGGGGTCTTCTGATGTGGGGTTGTATGAGGTACTTATCCCTAGTCAGTGTGTTACCTGCAGCAGATGACCGTCAGCTCTCTCACTGTGTGGAGAAGGAGCATGTAGCACAGACAGGGAGGCAGCTAAACGGTACCGACAGCAAGACGTATTTTGTCATTTACATTACTGTCAGACAGCCCTTTCCTTTGGCACTACATTCCCTCAACTGTACAACGTCCATGTTCCTGTGTACAAGCACCACTGTTTGGGTCGGACTTTCAGCAGCTGTCTGGGGCAATGTAAAGTGCCAAAAGTGTTCAAAAGATAGCGTACACTTAAATGGATACATATATGTATGTATATGTGTGTGTGTATATATATATATATATATATATATATATATATATATATATATATATATATATATATATATATATATATATAAATGTCAACCTTCTGCTCTGGTAGTGGTTCTTTTAAAACTGATCCTCTGGATCATATTCCTGGGTATTGGTGCCAGGAAATATATAGGACTTGAACTAGATGTTGGTTGCAACACAATATGATGTCAGCATGACTTAAGAACGTCTTTGCCTTTATTAAGATTGGGAGGTTAAATTTCCACCAACGAGCGTTCAGAGCAGCAGGAATGACCCTTAACACATTGTATTTTGACCAGTGTTAACAGATACAGCTACACTGTAAGAGTCAGACACTGAGGGCAAGGGTTAGTGCTACAGTAACTCTGTGATAGCCAGGGTGAAGTGGAGCTCAACTCACAGGTAAAGCTCCTGGCCCTGTGGGAGAGCAGTAATGGAGCAGAAAAAACATCCAGCACAGCAGCTCAGTCCCCCAACATCAATAATGCACATGCATGACATATCTATCTAACCCAGAGACTGTAAAGACGGAGAGAGAAAGAGAAAGAGAGACATATACTGCAGAAGAGGTGAAGGACAACAGCCAACCTATAGATATTATGCAAGTATTGCAGCAGAATTATAGGTCACAAGGAGAAATGGATAAAAGCAGACGTTCTGTAGAACAGGTGGTAACAGACCACAGTTCATGTACATCGCTTTGCCTTCTGATATTAGTGCTTCTCTCAGCAGCAGTGAATGGTGGCAGCCTGCTTGCCTTCAGGTGCCTTTGATGTGCAGACTATTGACATCCTGTCAGAGAGCATCAGCTAACCTCACAGACTGAAATCACATCCTGCCGTCTCACAGACCTGAGGCCTAAAACAAAGCCAAGTGCAATTGTTAGCTGTGTGCTATCACGAACAGTAGGGCCTTTTTTCTTAGAGAGTGATGCACGAACACACACTGCAGCAGGGGAACATCAGTGACATCTCATTTCTCATTACTACTTAATCATTTGGTAGCACATATTCTGCTCATGATCACCTGCTGAAAAACAGAAATGAGTTCCCTGATCTTGTTAAAGAGAGAGGAGAGTAAGAGGGGGAGAGCTGTTATGATTAATTGGATGGAACAGGCGACTCACTGAATCTTCATTAAATGTGCCGTGTGCAGCATTTAAACATCATTACAGCAAGTATCAGCCACTGTTCAGTAACTTTAAACAGATGAGACCACTGTTAAGATTAGCAGCCTGCTATACTGACGCAACAAGGTCTGATTTATCAGGAAATCGGCTGAATGGTTTACAACACAAGACATGCAGAGGGCGCTGTTCTTCCAGTGAAAGCAGATTTTGATATGAAAAATCACTTTATCTGTTACAAGGCCTTAATCTTACTCTTGCTATTTAAAACAAGTAAGGTATTTTTGCTTGGGTGGGTGTGACAGGTAGAAAAATTCTGTTTGTTAAATTACTGTTATAATTATGTATTACTTTTGTTTTTTTCCTTAAACTAACAGCTTCAGAGTCATGTTGATGGTACAGTGTGTTGTACCAGGATGAATGGTGTCTCTGTCACTTGTTTGTGCACTGTGTAACTTCAGTGAGAGGGGAGGATCACAGCGTTACATACATGTTTACTTCAGTATACAAGTTTTCAACACATAACTTTATCATGAAGTAATGAGTTTTGTTTGTCTGACAAATTTCTGCCAATTTCTACATAGTGTATCTTTAATAAAATTGCTTTTAACATTTAATTTAAACAAACCCCAGGGCAGTGAAAAGAATGTGCAGTGACTCTTGGTAAGCTGGGAGATTCTGTGATTTTAAAGCTATCAAAGGCAGATAATGCAGATTATGGCAATAGAGATAGCACTGCTGATGACGGTTTATTGGTACATGCAATGAATTAATGATAATGTGGGCACAATAAATAGCCACAGTGATGGTCAAGTGTAAAGATGGCTTCTCTGGCGTTGTTGGAGAGCCTTGCTAATGCAACACAAACTGTGAAATTGTATTTCGTCTTTGATGCAACTGCATCCATTTATGGTTAATTGTGAGAGTGAAAATCCGGTTCACAGTTTTACAATAAAACATGGCGTAACAAATCAGATGAAAACAAAATCTGATTCATATTTTATTTAAGTGTACACAAGTTTTAGTCATGAACCATGCATCTGGCCCCAGCGCTGATGATAGCATGAAAGTATTCTTTTCCTCCACCATGCTTTCTCACTTATTACATGTTATATGACATTATGTGATATATTGATCTAGGGCTGCATGATATCTCAATTTTGAAATCTCCTCAAAATCTCCTTCATTACTGCTAGGACTGGGCAAGAAAATCAAATGTCACAAGACTTTGGCCACTCATCATTAGTAAAGTGTATATAATGACTAAGTGGGTAAAGACAAGTATTAAAACAAGTAGAACAGTCTGGTAAGTTCAGGAAATCACTTAACTGTGCTGATCTTTGGAAAAGCTACTTTGAGAATCTTTAATTAAAGCATGCAATTACTGATAATCAATGCGAACTGAACCAAAGTGATCAATCTATCTTTAACCTAATACTTTATGTCCTTTAAGAAATATGTGTGTCTATTTTTAACATTTTCATCATTTGGTTAAGACAACAGGACTAACTGGTAAGACGTCTTTAAAAAAACAAAAAAAAAAAACAGGTACAGCGAGAGGAGCTGAGACAGCGAGGCAGAGAGACACGCAGAGACAAAGACAGGCCGAGAGAGAGAGCAGCTGCATCATTACGAGTGAAGGCCAACTCGCTCCAGTCCAACGCTCCTCTCGGCTCGCTGCCACACACATCATCTGGGCCTCGCTGCATGGCTCCAGTGTATTCTACTGAACACCAATACTCACTGCAACACACACACACAGGGCACGGCCTAAGATAAGGCTTTGAGTCTGTGTGTGTGTGTGCGTGTTTGTGTGTGTGTGTGTGTGTGTGTGTGTGTGTGTGGCCATCACTGCATGATATTTTGAGCGTTCACACCTACAGTGACTGTGCACAGCAGTGGTATAAGGCTCAGGAAGGAAAGGCTGGAAGTAGTGGCTGTGCAGGAAGGTCAGGTTGGGTGTAAGTGAGGGCGAGGCTGACAGATTGCTTCTTAGCAAAGCTAACTTGTGTAGCATGTCATTATTACTCATTGTTTACTGTTGTACATTTCATCACAGCAGGATGGAAACATCCTCTGGTAACTGTGACACAACACACCTGACTTGTCTGAAAGACTGAAGAAAAAAAAAGAAACAACACTTCAATTGTCAAGAATAAAAACACAGTCAAACACTTCTCTCCTTTTTTTTTCTTTGGGAAACAGATCACCAATGTCAAAGGACCACGGGTTTCTATGCTACAATTAAATGATCTCCATCTTTAATGTGACCCAGTGGAACCAGCTGGAAATCAGTGCAGAGGAAAACCAGGTGGATAAAGAAGGATGCTGAATGCTACATTGTGACAGCCTTAACAATAGGCCCTCCACATAAGGATGCCAGAAATAGAGAAAGCCAGGGGAACCGGTCCGGAGAAATAGCCATCTGCCACGCTGTGCCGTGCACGTGCTCCTGCAGGGCGACGGCCAGGAGGAAGAGATAGTTTGGGAGGGGCTTTTCAAATTCCTACATAATGATTACAATCATCTGAAGAGTCAACACAAAGTTCATGATTTACATGCAGTCATGAATAGTATCATGTTGTGTTTAGTGTCAGGTTGTCTACAGGTTCCCTTGACTCCAAGATATCAGTGAGTTCCATTGTTGAATTTAGAACTTCAATGACTAATGTAATTGATTAATCAATCAGCTGATCAACAGAAACACTGACTACCCCATAGCTCTCATTGGCCAGCTGGGGGATGTGTTAGTGGCTAGTTTGCTACGTTCTATAAACTCTCCTACCTTTTTAGTCTAAAACACATAAACAACTCCATCAGCTCCTGAACGAGTCTGTTGCTCACTTGGCTCAGGGGAACTTAACAGTATCATAATGATGCAGACAACGATCATGGCTATTGTTGGTACTCGCCTGTCAAGCTAGCATTTGTTCTTGCTAGCAAGCTGTTCCGTTCTTTAGTGACTAGCTCGCTAATAGCTTTAGCAATACAACTGCCTAGCCTAGTGGAAGACCCAGGTCATGCGCAATGAGTGCACAGGCAGAGTGTGGGCAGACAGGGACGTGCTGTAGGTAGACAGACAGGTAGCCTGTCCACTTATTTCATAGGGCCAGAATGAAATGATTGGACGGGCTTATTACAGACCTGCAACAGCAATATAACAAAAACAAAAATGCTTCTGGAATAACCCTACAGCTGTAGCTTTAATACGAGCCAGTGGAAAACTGAAAGCCAGTCAGTGGACCACTGACCAAAATAATTTTATAAAATCATGTTAACTCTCGAGTCGCAGTGCAGAGATGACTATACATTCACAAGAAATCTGTACAGAAATTTCCCCACAGGTTCAAAGAAGCTAAACAAAGAGCCTAATGGTGCATTCACTCACTCACCAGCTGGGATGTGTGCACGATGACACAAGTGTATAATACCGTGCGTGGCAGCTCTGTGATCAGACAAAAGGAAGCGAGTGGGCCTGAAATATCACAAAGCATCCTCCATCATGAAGCACTGGAAAAGTAATTAGCTTGGCCTGTTAAGCCTGTGGAGGTGGAAAAGCTGACACACACAAACACACACGCCATAAGGGAGTAATCAAGTGAAGCATTGACAAATGTTCAAAGACAGACAACTAACTCATCCTTGTAGAACGGGCCTGCTCTGTGTGGTCTGCTCAATAACAAAAACTAGTGTCAACAGAGGGTCCAACATAAAAACTCTTTGGTTTTAATATAATGCAAAGTTTATGATATCTCGTACGTGTTAGAGGAGAAAACATTGGGTATAACCATGTAAAAAAGCAGCACTGGACCTTAGCAGAGAGGAGTAGACACTTGGAGAGACATGCCAGGATCATCTTTCTGTTGATTATCCCAAATTAAATTTAGCTTAAAGCAATTACAAAGAGAGGAGGGGTGTAATAGAGAACCACACACGGAAAACTATTCATTCGTCAGTGTATAGTTCTCATGTTGAATGTAAATCCAAGAAAACAAGCTTCCTGCTCAGTTATTTGTCCTTATTGTGTAACTGGCATGCGTTCCCAGTCTGAAATTAACATGTAAATAGCAACCTTGATAGTGGTGATGGATGAACTCGGTGGTGTTTGCCTTTCTCCTGCAGCTGAAGCAAAAGCAGAGGCACAACCCTCTGCTGTCATGTAGGAACACATAAAGACAACGTAGAGGACCGGAGTTTGTCATCCACTGCACAGTTTAATAGGATTCAATGGGTTTTATTTGTGTTTCAATGAAGTTAGGAGACGGACAGTCGGTCTGCTCAGTCTGGTGGAGAGATGTTGGTGACAGCAGTGTGCAGCAGCATATCATCATGCATTACAAAATCAAAATTAAATCACATTTATTTGTCTCTTTTTTGTAGTCAAAAATAATGTCAACATGATGTAGTACATCATAAATGTAGTTTAACTTTTAAACATATCATTGTTTTACATTTGTCACAATAAAAGCTGCAATGTGGATATCTGGACCTCTGGACCTCTGGACTTGCTGCTTAAGCTAACACTTACACTAACATTTACAGTAGCTTGGGCAGTTAAGTCTGCTGAGTATCTACTAACCTAATGACTTAGAAGATACCAACTACCAACCAAACGAGTTAGTAGATGTACTGCTTAAGACGAATAGTTGAGCTCATTAAGTTAACCAACTTAACTAACTTAATGAGTTGGAAAACACTGTGCAGAGCTAACAACTGCATAATTAACTTTAATGGTAGCGAGTCAGATATCAAAACATCATGGTCATGAACCAGCAGTTAGTTTACTATAATGTCATTTTTAAATGCCACAAGTAAATTATAATATTGATTCATTTCAAGTATACCGCAGTGTAACGTCCTGATAAACCACAGCTAAGCTGGTCAGGTTTACTATAGAAAACTAGCAGAAGTTACATTTTCTTTGACTAATTGAACAAAACACTGGGTGGACCTCAACAACAGGGAACTACATATTTTCTGTACACACAAGATAAGTTTGAGTCTTGTGATGTTATGGTACAAACTTTTTTTTTATCATAACACAATCTAGACCACAAATAAAGGCAACTACGGAAGATGAGGCCACTGAGAAAAAAGGATGATATGTTTAAAAGTTAAACTACATTAAACAAATTACTGATATTATTTTGACTACAAAAGGACTAATGACTAATGACTAATTGTGATTTCAGTTGGATTTTGATAAGTGATTGATACACAGTTCATGGCCTCTCTGCACTGCTGCCATTAACATGTCTCTACATCAGAATTCTTAAGGAAAAAAAAGAGCTATATACTACAATATTTTCCACAAATAGTTCAGCCTTGCTGGAGACCTATCAGACGGGTTTGATGGTATTGTTTATTTCCAGTCTTTGGCAAAAACAGGCTACTAAACTGACTACATCTAATACACTGATTGGAATAATAAAGCAGCAGCAGGTTAGGGTCTGTATTGTGTGTGTTGCAGCTTCAGGTCCATTAGCGCACAGCAAAACTATGAATGATGACAAGCATTAGTCTCACTCAGCTGGCTTTCCCGTTCAGCTAATGCCCTTGAGTTGCAAGGAGTTCAGCATTCCTAAATGTGTTTAAGTGGTGCCATTAACCCCTGAACTGAGTGGCTGGCTGGCTACTATGGAGATGAATAGTAACCAAAGGAGTGTCTTCTGCCAACGTGGTTCTTAATGCGTGCACTGAAAGCACATTAATGATGAACGTGCACTCAGAAGGCTGCTACGTCAGCACAGACACATGGCAGATAACAGTTTACTGCATTCAGGTTAGAGATCAAAACATTCATGTTTAAACCTCAAAAACCCACTGACCCTTCTGACGTTAGTGACAGTGCTGTGGACAGGCTGCAGTAGCGGGTTTTTTTTACAGTCGCCAGGATAAAATGATGGCAGAGGATACATGCAAATTTGTACAGGTCATACGTACCATATTGAAATTTCTATAATACATGTCATTGAATGTATCATGCTCAGACTGCAGGTATATTAGGTTACTTTTACGTCTGGGGGTGACGGGTTAAATACATGTAGTACATGAAGTACTGGGTTTCAACATTTGTAAGTGTGACACCACTGAATATTTTTAAGGAGTCCTCGGGACAATTTGCAAGCCACATAAATGATAATAATAATAATAAAACCAGGTATTTCAAGCCAAATCAAGATATTTTCCTAACCCTAGCCAAGTGATGTTTGTGCCTAAACCTAACCAGGCTATAAGTACAGCCTTGCTACAACATAGAACACCTTAAGAAACGCAAAATTGCAACATAAAGAAATATAGATGGATTTAAATGTATTTATATAGCAAAGTTTACTACAGAAAATCATGTAGGCAACCAGGGAGTTATAATATGCTGTGACATGACCGTTGAACATTTATCAGCATCAGAGGGACTGCTTGTAGCATTCTTAGGTGCAAAATGGACACAAATACAATAGCTTTCATAATGGAGGGACAAAAACACTTTATTCTGTAAAACCTGACTACTACTCCTACTGCTGCCATTAAAACATCCAAACATGAGCGTGTCTGTGTGTGATCAGGCCTCCACCTGCACACTGTGATTCTCCAGGGTCTAATTAACTGCTGGGCTGAACTGCTACCTCTGCATTATAATCACCCAGACACACACACACACACACACACACACACACACACACACACACACACACACACACCGTAATCAGCAACTTCCCCTCACACTACTCTAATGGTAACACACACAACTGAGACAAATAAAACATGGCTGCCAAAGACAGAGCTGTCTGCCGCCTCACAAAGACTCATTTCAGAGCCTCCCTTGGCCATTTGCATTTTTCCCATCAGAGCAGCCTTTATGTGTCTTTGTCAGGTAAAGGTCAAGCAAAGAAAAGATAGTATCCGGACACACTTCTTTTTTTGTTCCTGTAATTGCATAATTAAGGTGATTCAAAGGGCAGTTCAGCTCGTTTACATACTAATGATTGGTTGAGGTGGGTTCTTATTGCTTTGCAAATATTAGCCATGCTTACGCCTGTTTATGTGTCCCAATTCATTAATTATAGAAGAACAATAAATGTCAGACCTTTACAAGCAGCTTTGAAGAGGAGGAGAATCAACAGAGCCCTGCAATGTGTGAGCAATTTGCCCACAGACTGCTGACATGTCTGAGGATAGCTGTAGTGAACACCTACTGAGACTGCCAGCGGTCATCAATAATATATATGTAAGTGATTCTTTGTCCCATAGTAACAGTGCTGTGACTGCTCCTTATGTTCTGGTGACTGAGTTTGGCCACAGTAGGTTATTAAAGGGGCAGTGGGGGAGGTCAGTACATAATAGATGATTGAATATTGCACCGACAAAGAGTATCAATATCAGTATATTTAAGAAAAAGTGTATAGCAGCACTGTAGGCAGGTATGAGATGTTAACCCAGGGGCAGACAAGAGAGACAGGAGAGGGAAAAGACGTTATGAGTTGTTCTTATACACAGACCAGACACAACGTCATATTAAATCTGAGAAATAGAGGCTGTAGCAGCTGTAGCTCAGGAGGTAGAGCAGGTCATCCACTGATCAGAAGGTTGGTGGTTTGATCTCCAGATCCCCGGCAAGAATCCATGGGCAAGATATTGAAGCCCGAATTGATCCTGATGAGCAGATCGGCACCTTGCATGGCCACTCTGAGCTATTCATAAACTTGTCTTTAGACTCACAATGAAACTTCATGCTACCAAACTGTTCCTCCTGTACCCTCATATTCCTCCATCTTCTCAATGATTCTCTTTGGATCTGCGTCCAAATGCAAGAAAGGAAGAGAGGGTGCTCTTTCAGACTTTTGGGACATTTGGGAAAAGTCAGGCTTTGACAAACACGAGGTGAGCTCGACCCCTCTTTTCTGGTGGCTTCTGTCAGGGCCATGAAGGGCATCTTTGTGTCAGACGAGGCTGCTGACGAGTGAATGAAGGAGATGGTGGGAGGAAGCTCTGAATGCTAATGTGCAGCAGAGAGCTAATAGTTACTGGCCACTTAAAAGTAATGCCCTTTTTCCACACACACAGCTGTGAGCACTAATACACATCTAAGCACTGCTCGTGTTAGGAGCACATGACTCACTGCACGTGACTGTTATTCAGTCGGCTCCTAAGCTTATTACTGTCATACTGTGTGCTGACAGAGAGCCAAAGAAGTGGAAGAAAGAGGAATTCTGCCTTTTGAACTTTTGAAAATTTAACAAGTTCAAAATTCAGGTCACAACATGCAGCCAGGAGATTTAGCGTGATGAGAAGACCCTCAAGAACCAACACTGATGGGATAAAGGGGGGAAAAGGACTTGTACCGTGAGCTGACACTGTAATAAAAGACACCAAGTGCTCATTAATAACCATTAATGTCCTGAGGCACACGGGCAGCCGAGTGACTCCAGGCACAAACTAATGGATAGAGACATCTTCACTGAATCACATTCACTACAGGGCGAAGATGCTCCCTCAGAACAGCTGTGTGCCAGTGAGGCTCCACTATTATTCAACTCACTGTCAGGCCGCTCTGGAGGAGAGACACAGATGAACATCCCTTTTTAATTCAGTAAAAAGAGAGGAGGAGGGGAGGAGAGAAAGCTCACTGATGCTTGGTTGAATCTGGATTGTTTCCATGGTGATGACACCCCCCTGACACTCCTTACTCTCTGTCTGTCACCGGGGTCAAGAGAGAAAGAGCGGCTGAAGGAACGATAAGATTGAGGGAAATGGAGGACAGATTGAATTTAGTGACAGGATAATATCAGTATAGGAGGAGAGCTCAGATACTGAAGACCTGTGGATTATGTTGCACCTGCTCGTACATCTATTCCAGCTTGTGTGTCCCAGTCCATTTTAAGTGTTTGAACAGAAAGTCATAAGTTGTAACAACAACAACAAAAACAACAGATTTGGCATGAGTTAGTAGTATTCATATAGTTTGGAAAATACCCGGTTATGCTAACAAATCTGATGCTAACGATACTAGCATAATGCTCTGTAGTTTGAGGTATAGCATATGATGAATATCTTTTATGTTAACATTACTTTAAACAGCGTTATGATCAAGTGTCAGTTCAGATGTGTTTTAGTGTGTTTTGTTTACCGTTAACTCTTTTGTTAAATGGGTTGTGTATTAGTGAGTGCCATTCTCGTTAGCATAACATGTTTTTAATTTTAGGTAATGAAATTTTGGTCATTTTAATAGGTATACAGGTGTTAGCATGCTAAAGTTGGTTCAGTCAGCTATGTGAAATGTACACATTGCATTGATACTGCAAATCTTGTCATAAAAACTAGTGCGTCTAAATAAACGGTTGAATTAATAAAGAGACAAATTAAAGCAGATATATCAATGTCACACTTTATATATTAATTTTGGGGTACATTTATTTTCAATATTATGTTGGTGGAGTAAATGGCATATTAATTTATTTATTGTGCCACTTATTTATTTATTCACTGATTTCTGATTTTGGCAGTTTCAGTCCTCCATACAGGGCAACCTGAAGTCAGGCCATGTAATAGTGTTGAGTTGAATGTTAAGAATCTTAGACATTTGCCTTTTTATGTTGTCTATGTCACCTGTCATTTCTAGACTTACTTGACTTATTATTTTCAGTTTTCAGTCACAGTTTGGTCAGTATTAGGCAAAAAAAAAAAAAAAAAACTTACTACGACTATTCCAACACACAATTTTTAACATACATCATTCTGACTATCACATGAACTGTTAAATGTATTCTTCCTGTTTCTATAAACAATCATTGTTAGAAACTCTGCCCATTTACAATGTGACTCCTGAGACATGACACGTAACTGTCTGAAGGGCCTGCAGTCTAAGGCTCTGAATCACTAACATGAGACTGAGATCAACAATGATGTTAGCTAAATCAACCAAGATGACCTCCACCAACTATTGACACATTCCTGCCCTTTGAGACAGCATGCCAAGTTGAAATACTGCCTTTCATAGTTTTTTGGGTCATTTGTTACTGACACAATTGGATCTGGCTGGCTGTCTCCTGGCTGCTTTGGAAGATATAACTCTTTGGCTGGCAAACAGCAGACAGGGAACTGATACAATGATCCATTTATATGCGGCTCTTCTGGGGTGTGAGATAAACAAGATGAAAAATACAAAGCAGTTCTACAATGACTGGGCAGTGAACAAATAACAAATACACCTGGTAAAATATCTAGACTCCTGGTAGACAGTATGCAGGACAGTCAGTGTCATGGAGTGCGACCTGCTTCACTGTAGATGCGTCAAAGTATCTTCAGAGATCCATATGTGCATATCCATCACTGAAGCATACACTATTATACATCTGTCATAGAAATACACTAGAGTTGTAGCTCCCTGTGTGGATTTGAATAGTGGAGCGGATACAGTGAACCTTGTATGCAAAATCACCTATTTGCATCTGACCATGTTGATCTAATCCCAACATTCATTATCATACCTCAACAGAGGACAACGGATCCCTGTCAAATGAACTGACCTCAGTTTCATTTCTAGGCTTATCATTATTATTTTAGATTCATAGAGTATCACAGAAGTCCTAAAACCCGAAAATAAATTCTTCTGGTTCCCTCGTCTCGAAGTCAATATGTTTTATTTAAGTCAGACGCAGGCTGACTGACCTATTGTGTTAAAAGAAGCTGATATCAGCTTTGTGTCTGTTTTCTGAGTTGGAGTCAGGATGTGGTTGACTAGCTTTGCATAAAGACTGTAAGCAGGGGGCAACGACTAGCCTAGCTCTGTCCAAAGTGAACAGTGATAGCTGTGAGGTGAGCTGTCTGCACAGAGACCAAAGGATACTAAAAGGCGAGACACACCCCAGGCACAGTCTGTTCACCCTGCTGCCATCTAGCAAAAGATACAGAAGTATCCGCTGCCATACCACCAGACTGCAGAGCAGCTTCATTCCACAGATTGTGAGACTCCTGAACTCATCCTCAACACTCCACCGTATTTTTTTTTCTTGTGTATCATAGAGGGATAACAACTTGCATTTTGTGACACAGCCCTGTGTGTAGAATGACAAATAAATGAACCTTGATCTTCTCATTGCATTCTCGGTGAAAGCACGGACACTTGTTTCACAGTATTTTGAATAATGCATTTAAACACATTATCATTTAGGTGGCCACTTCATGTACCTTCACATAAGTACATCCATTTCATCATTATCGTGCCACACAGCTGTGTATTTGCTGTTTGTCTTCCTGATTATAGCCCAGTGGCTGACTGACTAAAAGGCTAGTTGAGTCAGTGGAAAACTGCAGAAATAAACTCAGCCCTATGCTACAGTATGACTGTAGTCATGCATCAGATCGAGCTGGACGCACTGTGTGGCCAAAAATAATGAGGATGGAAAGCGATATGAGCCTTTCAGTAACATGAACCTGTAACCAAGATGATATTTAATAAATGGAGGGACAGAGAGAAGGATGGGTGTCTCTCTTTGGGAACAGAAGCTGCTCAATCCATCTTTCCATCCTTCCATCTCTGACTTGGACGGCAGATTATATCTTTCTTAAACAGTCAGAAAGAAAGATAATGATGAGACACACATTTCTGCCTGTTGTCAGCAGGAAGTGATTGACTAGAATACTAAATTTCCCCAGAAACCTTACCATTTCCACGTATCACACACACAACAGGAAGCGAGACACACTTCACTGCGGTATACCAAAATATCACTTCCTGTTGCAGCTGCTTGACTGTAAAGCTGTATTATGCTTTAATCTGCACGTTAAGACTTTGTCAAATAATTTATTCTTGCGTCCTATATAAAATGTGTTTGTCATCATTCACATCCTCTCTTACAAAGCATTCATATCTGAAGGAAAAGGCCTAAAGCACACTGTAGTAACAGTGTCAGTGTCAGGAGAAGAACAAGGCCTCTAGATCAGAGGTCCTAACTGACAGTAGCGTCCCCTCCCTGCTCTCAGATCTGCAGCTGCTTCTTGTCCTCTGTCCCTGATGGCCAATTAAGAAACACAGACAGGCCTATTCCTGAACACGGGCACATAAAGGACATCTGAACAAGCCTATAATGGCACAGCTTCACCTTGGGAATACACAGGATAAACTGAGGGCAGAAAATAAAGAGCCAGATACAGTTCATGACACAGTGCGCCAGCGAGTAACACGCTGCAGAACATGATCAGAGAAGGACACTTCAGCACATGTTACTAGACTCATGCCACTATGTGTTTGTGCAAGATGGAAATATTTCTCAAGTGATTTCTCAATACCACAGCTGATTACGCAGGTAGCTTTGTTTTGGCATGCCACAGTTAGCCCTGTCAGCTACACACACACAGACACAGTAGGTGGGTGTGCTCTAACACTCTCATCAGTGAAGTATTTTAAGGCGGAAAAGTATTAAGCACATAAGTTAATACAGCTGCATGTCATAACATGATATAATAGCTACGCTGATGAAGAACCAAAACTACTACTGCCACACGTGTTAGACTGGAACATTGGATTTGTCTAGTAAATGTTCTTTCATTGCTGGTAGAGCTTACTGCTTACTGAAAATGAATATTCATCGATTTTCAGCAGAATCACAACACAACACGACACCAATTGGTGAGATCATTTAGAAGAGGGGTGTTCATCCCTCTAGTCAGTGCTCCACAGACTTGAAGAAGTTATGGGAGCACTGAAGCTGTTCTGGAGGCTCGTGATGGACCAACACCTGACTCAGACGCCTTACAGTTGCTGTAGTGTTGTATGCCTCCGCGCACCAGTCAAGTTGCTGCTCTTGAGCTATGCTGTTGAATAATGGGCATTTTGTTTGTTAAATATTATCTTGTCATAATGAGGTTGACCTTTGACCTTTTGGATATAAAATCTCATCACTTTATCCGATTACACATCTGTGTCAAATGTTGTGTCATATGAGTTGTTGCGTTAAAGCTGAAGCTCACTTTTCTCTCTGAACGAGAGAAAGTGGAGGAACAGACAGACTGTTCAGCTGTGTAGATGTGTACAGATGTTTTTATACAGTTGGTTGAAAATGTTAAGATGTGAAATGGAGTTAACAAAAAAGAAGAAAAAGGGAAACTCAAGGGTTTTTTTCCCTAAAATGAAGCACTTTATTTCAAAGGTGCACTGCTGTATGTAGTTTTGGGGAAGAAATGTTATTCATTTGCTGATTTTTTTTCTGACAGCAAACTCAATCAACAAACTCTCTTTGTCTTCATGACTGAATAAACTGAAAAAACAAACTGACCTTAGAAGACAACACAGCGACCTGTGTGAGTCTCTGCTCATTAAGGCTGTTATCCTGCCATGTTGTTCTGTTTTCTGTTGTGTTCATAAAGCCTGTGGCTCCCAGCAGAGGTTTATCTGTGAGTTATTCATCAGTTTACACATTTCTTATATTCAGAAGTGTTTGGAGATCATTTCTATTATAGATTAAAAAAACATGTTGTTTATTAAGGGTGAGAAAATGCACTTTAAAGGTGTACAATGTCATTTTGGGGAAGAGATTTAATCAGAAGAGAAAGAAAACTAAATAAACTATCTTTGTTTTCATGACTGAATAAACAAACTGACCTTAAAAGACAACACAAGTTCCACAAGTTCTACTGTTTTACTTTGTTTATATGTGGCGGACCCTGCCACCTTTCTAGCTTCAAACAGTGTTCTGGGGACTTTATTTTCCTCTAAGAACAGCTTGTTTATTCAGTTATGGAAAAAAAAATTCTATGATTGTATAATTATCTCATTAATATTGTAAATGTTAAAATTTCTGAGTTTGAATTTCTTCTCCAAAACTACATAGTGCCCCTTTAAGAGGCTTTTTATTTTCAAAAGCTCTCTGTTATGTCGCCTGTTTTATTTTAAAATGCAGCACTTATTTTATCTGAAATGAGAGAGAGCATTTAAGTATTAAGTACTGTGTGAAAACTGACCATGTTAAAAACTTAATCTGACAGTCAGTTGTTGACAACATACAGACGTTGATACAACAACTACGCTACATCAGTATACTGTTTATGGCACTGAATCCTAATGCAAGTTAGACATTACATTTTCTCTAACTGGACCTCTTTGAACATTATTGAATACCCCTGGCCTGAGGGTTTAAGACACAGATATGTCATCGCAATATCCCCAGTTCATGTCTGGCTGGGGACCTTTCTTATATGTCATCCTTTCTCTCTCCCCCCACATTTCCTGTCCCGTCACTACTGTCCACTGTCAATTAAAAGGGAAAAATAGAAAGAAAAAAGCAACAGTGTATAGATTGACCCAAGGACAAAAAGCAGCCATTCCTCTCTGCTGAAATTTAATAACAGGACAAAAAAATCCTCATTAAGACTCCAGTCTAATAATGCAGAATTATTCCTCATTGAAAGCTTGCCTCCAATCCCATTCTTTAGATTTATTGGAATAATTCCATATCAAAAGCTTGCCCTCTCTCTTGCCCCTGGATTTAATAATACAATGTGATTCCTCATCCAAAGCCTGCACACCAAGTTCACTGCCACACAGCAGTTCCTTATGGGTCCATGCAGAAGAAAAGCATCACTTTGAGTGGGCGGGGATGGGGAGGTCTTCTACTTTCCCTGTTTTTCTTCAGGAATGCTCACTTGTCAGCGCAGTGTGTCGGCAGGCTGAAAGAGCCTCCCCCATCCAGCCATTCATCTGCCACACAAAGGCAACTTCACAGGAAGACAAGCTTTCTCTCTGCTATTCTCCCTCACTGCTCCTCGTCGTCTCTCCATCCCGTCCTCTCTATCACACGGTCATTCACACACACACTCCCAGGCTGTCATTAGCATACTAATGGCTGCACAGGAGAACATGAATGTGAACAAGTGAGAAACTTGAGGTGAAAAAAAACAAGCGTCGACATTGAGAAAGAAGGCCTGGGAATGGTAGCGTAGCCTATCCGTCGCATTCTCCTGGTTGACTCAGGCTGAAGCGGTTGTTGATGAGTCTGGGTAAACCTACTCGGAAATCAAGCTTGACCCGAAGGCCTTAATCCATCAGACTGATGAATACAAGGGGAGTCACACTGAAGAAAATGGAGTTGATTCAGCCTGTTCTTTCTGGTCTGGAAAGCTGTTTCAAGCCTGGTTACATTAACTTGGTTCAATTTTATTTTACTTGTATTTAGTTTCTCAGGCTTTAAGTAAATGCACCCAGAGTTGACTGAGCACAATTGATTTTAGAAAGTCTGTGTGATCTTTTTTGTATTATTAAAGTCAAACTGAATTAAAATAACTTAGAAATCAATACTGCATGAAACTGTAATAACAAAAGAGAAAAAAATGTTCATGACAAACACACATAAGCAGAAAAGAGTGAGCAGTTTGTGTGTGTAATGTTAGCTAACTGTTAGCGAGCCTGCGTTTCTAAAACTTATTTCCATAGACAGACTGTACTGTCAAAGTAGTATGTCTCAACGTCTCTTAACATTGTCCTCAAGAGTCAATGAATTCTTTGGTTCAGTCATAGTTGCAATATCTGATATAGCACTAACAATTGTTTGTAATATCACTGAAGGTTACAAAGATTACCAGCTCGGTGTCCTACGTTAGCTGCTGCTTAGCCCATCCATGACTTGAGCATAACATTATGCTTTTACTCTGGTTGTTCCTCTGTGTTGTGATTCAGATCACATCCCTCACTCTTGCTGAGATTTGACAGTCCG